>NC_051416.1:26400535-26400700 GCF_015228065.2 Penaeus monodon
GAGGTGGGGTGGGGGGAGGGTAGGGGGTAGATGTTTTTTATTCATCTCTTTCTGTCTCTTTTTTTATATTATTATCTGTATTTTGTATGTTTCTGCCGATTTGTATGTCTCTTAGCTTTTGTTTGTCTGTCTGCCTGCCTACTTATCTCTCCGTTTATCTATCTT
>NC_051416.1:26400870-26401245 GCF_015228065.2 Penaeus monodon
TACTCTTCCTCCCTCCCTCACTCTCTTTTTCTCCATTTCTGTTTCCTCAGTTTCTTTTCACAGTTAAAGTTGTATTGGCTTTAGTTAGTGGATTTCATTTAGTATAGCGTTACATAAATTAATTTCATGATGTTTTCAAGGATTAATGAATATAAATCATAAATCATTAATGCTATAGTGCCAACGCTTTTATCATTAAGGCTGCTATTAATGGTATCCTGTAATGGAATCTGATATTATTACCTGGTGAATACAATTTTTCAGTAATCATAGGAATAAAAAGGATACTAATTTATTATCTAATATGTACTCTTTATCAAGTTTGTCTGTTTGTGTGTCTATAGGAATGCGAAATTTAATGCAAAATCAGTAGAT
>NC_051416.1:26403121-26403438 GCF_015228065.2 Penaeus monodon
AAGTAGCAATTATAGCAATAAACAATAGTCGATAAAGACCGTAATTATTATTATCCTAATAAAAAAGCCAAAATGAACCCGACAATACCTTGCTGTGACTCGTATTTTCTGAGAAGTTTGTTTATTTCCTGTTTCAAAAATAGATTTCAAAAAGGTGCACAGCCGCCGGGGGCAAGCATGGCGGGAATTTCAAAATTTTATGGCGCCAATAAACGGTGATTTGAGCGATCGTCTCTATGATCATCGTTTCGCGAAAGTTGTAAACGCGCTCTTTAAGTTATCTAAACATAGTTGGTTAGATTTTTAGTGGAAATAAT
>NC_051416.1:26403757-26403866 GCF_015228065.2 Penaeus monodon
AATATTAGTAAAAAATCTGGCACACAATTTCCAATAATAAGTCCTATTCCAAAAGAGTTATTTTCCTATTAATCTATCTAAATAAACATTTACCTTCAGCATAATTCGA
>NC_051416.1:26404915-26405827 GCF_015228065.2 Penaeus monodon
ATAGATGCAGAGATAAGAACAGATAAACCGAGCCGAAAATTCTGACTCGATCAAGAACAATACAGCGTAACATCAATAACCTGCAACATTTCCAGTGTGTGAGGACGCAGGATGAAAATTTGCGACCCTGCATCAAATTTGCGTCTCGCTTATGTAAGATTTGCGACGCTGTAAAACCAAGGGACGGTGGTATTTCGAAAGGAGGAGGAGGAAGGATAGGAGAAGAAGGATAGAGAGGGAAGGAGGGAAAGAGGGAAGGAGGGAAAGAGGGAAGGAGGGAAGGAGGGAAAGAGGGAAAGAGTGGTGGAGGGAAAGACGGAAGAAGGGAAGAAGAGAAGAGAAGAGATGGGCAAATGTTAAGGGAAGGTGGGAGAGAAAAGGAGGGAGGGAGAGAAAAGGAAGGATGAGAGACAGATGAAATAATGAGTGGGAGGTTATGGTAGACGGAGATAAAGAGGGGAAGAGGTAGGGATGATTGCCTAGCAAGATGAAGAGATGAGTGGATAGATAGGGAAGGAGAGAAGGCGGGATAGAGGGAAGGAGGGAGGAGGGAATGAATGGCTGGTTAAAGAGACGAAGAGAGGTGTGAGAAGGAGGGAAGAAGGAGGAATGATTAGTAACGGAAGGAGGGAAGGACGGAAGGAGATATGAATGGGGATAGAAAAAACAAGTGAATACCAAGAGAAAGAGGGAAGAAAAGAAGGGGGGAGTAATAACTGAATGTCAGAGAGGAAAAGGTAGAGAGATATACAAAGAGATGAAGGGAAGGTTGGAAGAATGTTGATGGAGGATGACAAAGGGAAAAAGAGAAGAATAAGATAGAGGGAGAGAGGAAGAAGACTTAGAAGGAGATAGCACAGGAGAGGATGTACGTGCGGGATAGATCGATAGGTAGATAAAGGGAGATGGAGC
>NC_051416.1:26406834-26406943 GCF_015228065.2 Penaeus monodon
TGGGTAATCAACAATGGTAATAACATACCCAATAACCCGTATCTATTAGCATTTCTGCCTCGGTATACAGTATGCTTTAAAAACCCAACAATGTGTAATGAGGGATACT
>NC_051416.1:26407845-26408139 GCF_015228065.2 Penaeus monodon
TCCTCCTCTTTTTCCCTCCCTCCCTCTCTCTCATTGCGTCATAGATTATGGAAGCGAAAATGAATTTTTTAATTATAATTTTTCCCTTAGGCTGGGCTTTTGGAGTAGGTGATGCTAGAGTCTATTTTAAAATTTAATTTCATAAATTCAGTACGATATATATTATACTGATATACTGTGCTGGTGGAAACAGTAAAAAAAAATAAAAATAAAAAGGATTGGAAGAAACATATAACAAGGAACAAAAAGAAGAAGAATGATCGATTATGCTAAAATATATGTAAAAAAAAAAAA
>NC_051416.1:26408332-26408412 GCF_015228065.2 Penaeus monodon
AGAGCGAGAGGTAAAAAAAAAAAGTGGAATAACAGACAAAGCAAATAATAATAATAATAATAATAAATAAATGGAGGAAG
>NC_051416.1:26408433-26408796 GCF_015228065.2 Penaeus monodon
GAAAAAAAGAATGACGAATCTAAATAATACGCAAGTAAGTCCCAACCTTTCATTAATTTCCTGCTATCGTCTCTCTATATCACCTCCATCCTTCCTCCCCTCTCGCTTTACCTTCATTCTTTCCTGTCTTCCCCCTACTCTCCTGTTCTACTACACTTTTTCCCCCATCCAGCATCCCCGTAGGATTGACCTCCAGTTCATGAGGTAAATTTATCTCCCAGAATAAGAATGATTAAGGCGAGTTCAACCCCCTACATACTGGGCAGTTAATCGAGTCTCAAAGTTGGGGGAAAATGAGAGGAGATTTTTTAGTTTATCGTATTTTATTTTGTGTGATTTGGGTTATTTTCTTCCTGTTATGAG
>NC_051416.1:26409431-26409749 GCF_015228065.2 Penaeus monodon
TTTTTCAGAATTTAGTGCCCTTTCTCCTTAATCTCTCGTAATGTCGGAGTTGCAACCTCTACGTGGCTGCTGCATCAGTAGTGTTATTACAAGCAAGTGAATATTAACAATTGCAATATTAACAATTCTACTAATTGCACTGGTTCTAACAATAAGATTACTGCTAACAGTACTAATGCAGAGGATTGCTACTGCGAACAATAATATTATAAGATATTGATGTAATTACTGTTACGCATGATACTGTTGCTTCTGCTGTTCTGTAATTACTAGTATGTTAGATATATTATCAGAATGCTAATGCCAATAATCACCAAA
>NC_051416.1:26415780-26416184 GCF_015228065.2 Penaeus monodon
AAAGAGTTATTTCTTTCATATTTATCAGTATGCATGCGTATGTGTACAGAGACACACTTTTTCACTGTTGTTTTATGCAATGTATATTACACATATAAGAGCCTATAAGCTCTCTATCCCTCCTCTCGCAAAGCCTGCGTGTGTACCCAGGGACATAAACGTTTGTAAAAGTACCCTGAGTGCCACATCTGAGCCAAGTGAGTGCCACGATCTCTTGGTGCGTGAATATCATTCCGTTGCGAGTGTACGGGTTAGTGAGTTTAACTGTGATACGTTTCAAGTGAGTAAAAGATGGGGTCGAGGGGGGTGGGGGGTAGGGGAAAGCTGGTGGATTTTACGCATATCCACATACATAGGGCATAGTTATATATCTACACACGGTAGAGCAGGGAAACAAATTCAAG
>NC_051416.1:26416690-26417721 GCF_015228065.2 Penaeus monodon
TGTTATCCATGATTGCAGTCAAAGAGTTAATTAGGGAATTATTTAATTAGACTTCGCAAGTATTCATATTTTCCAGTTTGTCTGAAATTACAAGTAATTAACCCTGATTGCATCTTGTAGCGTAACAGCTGGAGGGCAATTACAGAGAGTTTTCATTTCTGTTAATCGTTATTAACTTGCGTGAGGAAGAGCGTGTGTTGAATTATGGTAGTCATAGTGATGAAAACATTACGCTTAATACTCGTAAATATTAAAAGAAAGAGGAAATGACATTATTAATAATCTTGGGAAGATGAGACCTTGAACAAATGAAGACACCCAAGAAAAGGACAAAAAAAAAAGAAAAAAGGACGATAGTGTTATAAAACAGAAAGAATTTAATCGGGTTTAAAGTCACCCCGTTCTTACCAGAGCAAGAACACGGCACATGGCGCAAAGCTGACGGATTACTCAGCCCCCCCATTCCACGTTTGTCACGGGCATAGCAGCAGAAGTGGCCGGTCTGTGGGTTTACCCCTAAGCTCGAGTGACGGAATTGGGTCTCGTTTGGCAAGGTGGAGTTTTTCTTGCATGCAGGCAGAATATTGCCACAAAGAGGTCGACCGAACCCAAAAATCTGCTTGTTTTAGTTATAATTATAAGTTCTAATCGCCTGATAACCGGGACAGAGGCGTATATTTTGATCACATTTCGTCCGTTTTGCTTACGAACAGGCGAGCGAACAAAGTTACCAAGAAGTAGACCTATAAATGAACCGATTTTAAAAATACAGCTACAACGATAATTACTGTAATCGAATCCAGATTATAATCATGATTTGTCCAAAATAGATAGTCCAAAATAGATAAAGAAAAGATTGATCAAATAAGGAATATTACGAAAATTGTAAGAGGAATAATCGTCAATAAAAAAAAAGCTGAAAACTCGCAACGAGAAGAAAAAAATTATAATCATTAGATATCATCACACTCAAAAAAGAAAGAAAAAGAATTAAGAGAAAAAAAGAAAGAAAAAAGAGAAAAAGAAAGAAA
>NC_051416.1:26417923-26418052 GCF_015228065.2 Penaeus monodon
TTTTCTAAAAATGCTTCAACATAAATCTTCATTCACAGTTTCAACATGCAAAGTTCCATCATCCCAAAAGAACAAGATTAAGCAAAGCCGGAGCACATCTCTGCAATAATCAGCTTCGTAAGAAAATGT
>NC_051416.1:26418069-26418167 GCF_015228065.2 Penaeus monodon
TCTCCTGGCAACGGGTAAACTAATTAGCAAAACGGAAGTTAAAACAACATGAGTGGATGTGTCTCGGTTAGCGCATTAACATCTGTGTAATTTCATTT
>NC_051416.1:26418875-26418988 GCF_015228065.2 Penaeus monodon
GTCTACCATTCCTTAATTCTTAATGTTCCTTAATTTCACTCACCCAAAAAAAAAAAAAAAATTTTCTTCCTCCTGAAACTCCCCCACCCCCTTCACTCCTTTGTCCTATACCC
>NC_051416.1:26419208-26419305 GCF_015228065.2 Penaeus monodon
AAAATTTGCCTCCGTTTCCCTCACCCATCTTTATCTTCACTGTGGTATACTTCGACGATCATGTTATTGCATAATGATGTAGATGATTCCCTTTTGT
>NC_051416.1:26420186-26420368 GCF_015228065.2 Penaeus monodon
CACATATTTGTGTATGTATAAGTATGGAAAGATCCATATACTTTCTTCATGTTGTTTTAACCTTCCAAGGAAAAATTATGAGAAATTACTTGACTGGGCTTCAGGGAATGTTACTGAGAAACACACGGTCGGAGACCTGCGCTTGTAAGCCCATCCAGAGGCACTCCATTTAGCATAACAAC
>NC_051416.1:26420398-26420736 GCF_015228065.2 Penaeus monodon
GGCGTTTTTGCTTCTTATCTCGTTCTCTCTAGTCGGGTTTCTGCGTCGACTAAGCTTATTTATTTCTTTGCCTTAAAAATCGGTTTACCTTTTTTTTCTCCTTTTTTTTAAAGCTTGTCGTGGTTCTTGTTATTGTAATTTTGTTTCGACTTGTTTGTTGTTTCTTTTAACCTCTTGTTATTTCGAGGCAGAGAAGCAAAGTCAGTTGACCCCACTTAACGTAATCGGTCTGGCTGCTGGGCCTTCATTATAACGCTGTTGTTATAAGAAACATGTAGGTCTTTCCTCTTGAAAAACATTTGGGGTTGGTAATGATGAGGCATGTTGAGAATGTGCGA
>NC_051416.1:26420775-26420868 GCF_015228065.2 Penaeus monodon
TTTAAACAGATATCTGTATTTATGTTTAGTTTTGCACACGAAAGTAGAATGAAAGTAGACATACCTACACACCTACACCTACAAACACACCCT
>NC_051416.1:26420936-26421310 GCF_015228065.2 Penaeus monodon
TTGTATACGTACATACTCTGACACGAATATCCATATGCATATAAAAACACGCACACAAAACTCACATACAAGAGCACACATTTAAGTCTGAATTATTCAGCTTTGATATGAATTATGTCCTGAAATATAAATGAATTGTATTTATTTACACATGATTAATATATGAAATAGTATATAAGACCGTATTAAAATGAATGTATATTACCACAAGCATTTATATGACACAATATAATCAGGATAATGCATATTGAAATATCAGATATTACTTAAAGCCGTAAAAATGATGCTATGTAATATTAATTTCTGAGAACCTTTTACAGATACAGTTTCCTATTTAGAGTTGATGTGCATGCACACAAATAACAGTGTACAGG
>NC_051416.1:26425804-26425875 GCF_015228065.2 Penaeus monodon
TGTCAAGATACAAAAAAATCGTATCTTTTTGCCCCATACTTTATCAAGTACTATGTACCTTTAACCTTCTG
>NC_051416.1:26425916-26426510 GCF_015228065.2 Penaeus monodon
AGGCCTCTCTTTTATGCAAGTAATCCT
This sequence comes from Penaeus monodon, assembly GCF_015228065.2. Classification (NCBI taxonomy): domain Eukaryota; kingdom Metazoa; phylum Arthropoda; class Malacostraca; order Decapoda; family Penaeidae; genus Penaeus; species Penaeus monodon. The sequence goes on from NC_051416.1 coordinate 26,425,944, forward strand.
TGCATTACATGTGGACGAGAAAAGGAAATTGAAATGATATTTGTTGTAATGTTTATTTAGTACTGCATGCAAAATACAAAATGCATTTTTAGTGATTTCCATCTCTATAGTTGACACTAATACGTGTCAAAATTCAAAGCCCCATCCCAGATAGTTTCAAAATAAACAAGCTTTCAGGGAGGAATTTTAAGCAGTGTTCGAAATAGACACGTGTGTGAGGCAGGTATATAAAGCATAAAACCATCGTACATTATCTATCCCATGAAAGAACTTATACTACTTCTATATTCACCATATACTTTATACAGTTTAGCATAAGATATATGAAAGGTGAACAAAACGCGACCCACATATTTTAACCCAAGAGAAAATACTCTGTTTCACAACCTATTCACCTAAATGCGTGTATGTGAGGTACAGTAACCTTGGCATCCACACAAGCCAGGCTACAAAAGAGGAGGAAAGGTCCTTTGTTATTCCTTGGTCTGAAAATATACATTGCTGCGTACAGCTTTCGTATGTAAGTGCAATTAAAGCGCATATACACTTATACTGTCATACGAGCTT
>NC_051416.1:26426594-26426798 GCF_015228065.2 Penaeus monodon
CCTACCCCTCCCCCTCTCTCTTTCTCAGCATCAACCAGAGGGAGAAACACAAGTCGTATGAAAATTACAACTAACTACCGCTGTTTCTTATGATGGTGAAGCATTGTCCCCGAGCACACCCAAGAGCCCTCGCTTATTGTGGCTCCCAGACGCCAAGCACGCACGGAAGTGGTGCTTTTCCTAACGTAACATGTGTATATCATT
>NC_051416.1:26427182-26427451 GCF_015228065.2 Penaeus monodon
CACACACGACCTCAAAGCATGGCCGCCAAACCCCCCATTTGGACTTCAACCTCCCACCTTCGGCTCCCACAGGGATGTGTTGCATTTTTAATTATTCATCTCCTGCAGGATGCAACTAACAAACTTTCACCTGCTGAGCCAGACACGTAGGCCAACACCAGGAAATAAAGCGGTGGAGACATTTTTTTTCTGAAAGGGTTGAGTCTGGGCGTTGCTTTACGTTGCAAAAAGATTGTAATTAAAATATATTTTGCACATAATAAATTGTA
>NC_051416.1:26427697-26427929 GCF_015228065.2 Penaeus monodon
ATGACGTTTAGTTCATTCATTAACATAGTGGACACTCCAGCAACGTCAGCCAGTTATTCCTAGCAATCATAACTTGGAAATGAATGGTGCAAATAACTTCATTTCCAGCAGGTACTTCAGGCCATTTCTCTCATGGATTTTTCCTGGAATATCTTAGGCAAGATTTTCAAGGAAAAATAATTCAGACTCATACACATTTAAGAATATACTCAGACAGACAGACAGACAATGG
>NC_051416.1:26428005-26428159 GCF_015228065.2 Penaeus monodon
GCAGATGTGCATGTGATTTATTCTCTTCATTAAATAAACATTAAGTGTGTAAAACGATGAGTTACTTACAAATATTGAAAACAGCATCATTACTATCATGATTCCTTTTAAACCTGAAGAAGATAATCAACGCTTGCCTGGCCTTTCTTCTAAC
>NC_051416.1:26428262-26428926 GCF_015228065.2 Penaeus monodon
ACGTTCTTAAATCTGAAAGAATTAATTCAGACTGACATGACTTAGCATTTTTTTTCTTAAGTTAAAAGATAAAGAAATAAAAGCTGTTTTAGTACTTCTCTTAATTACAGTCGATCCTTCTTTTACTAAGAGCAAGATAACTTTGAACAATGAAGATAACATAAAAGTGATATATTCTGCTAAAACTTGATATGGGATTTGCGATTCTCTTGTATGGATAATCGCACCTGGTCAGTTTACCCTAGTGACTTCAGCAAAATTTTCCCTCGTGACGTCAGCAAAAATTTCCCTCGTGACGTCATCAAAACTTTTCCTCGTGACCACAATTTTCCCTCGTGACGTCAACAAAATTTTCCTTAGATACATCAGGTAAATTTTCACTCGTGACGTCAGCAATTTTTTCCTTAGAGAATCAGCTAGATTTTCCTTAGAGACGTCAGCAAAATTTTCCTTAGAGACGTCAGCAAAATTTTCCCTCGTGACGTCATCAAAATTTTCCCTCGTGACGTCAGCAAAATTTTCCCTCTTGACAGGCATCCCACGCTTGTTACCTTGCATTAGTTAAAACGGCCTGACATTTTATCTCATTTCCCTCTTAAAACGTATTAATCTCTACATCAAAAAGTAAAATAAAACGCAAATCTTTATAATGTTTGTGTACCAT
>NC_051416.1:26429714-26429892 GCF_015228065.2 Penaeus monodon
ACACCACAGTAACGTCAGCCAGTTATTTTTAGTAATCATAACTTGGAAATGAATGGTGCAAATAACTTCATTTCCAGCAGTTACTTCAGGCCATTTCTCTCATGGATTTTTCTGGACTTTCTTAGGCAAGATTTTCAAGGAAACATAATTCAGACTCATACACATTTAAGAACATACT
>NC_051416.1:26430064-26430486 GCF_015228065.2 Penaeus monodon
CAAACACACATTATTCTGCTTTCAATTATATATATGCTCAAAAAAAAGACAAAAATATGTAAATATATATAAATTTTCAAAACGAAGAACAAAGAAACAAACAAAAAACATAAGTCACTAATATATGTGTAAATATTTTGCTTTTGAAAAAAAAAAAGATGAATAAACGATCCAATCTATAAGCAACTGACTAAATCTCACCTGCTTGTGACATAAGGGATTGAATCCAAACTTGAATCAAGAACAAGAAGTACAACAAACGTAATTCTCAGAAAGACGACAATGAACCCTTTTCCACCAAGCGTTTAGACACAAACACAATATACTTCAATAATAGTTCGCTACCGGGTGGCTCTATTGATATATCACTGTATATTTAGAATACAGTTCTCAGGCGACAGTCGTTTGCATACAGTTGCGCT
>NC_051416.1:26431397-26431590 GCF_015228065.2 Penaeus monodon
TATTTGATTTTATAATAATTTATAATATTTATATTTATAATATTTATAATAATTTATAATAATTTATAGTAATTTATAATAATTTATAATAATTTATAATAATTTATAATAATTTTATAATAATATAATAATTTGATTTTATAATAATTTGTACAGTAATACAAACTTAAAGGAGGAAAGTTATATAAGACAG
>NC_051416.1:26435188-26435283 GCF_015228065.2 Penaeus monodon
CATATGGTTTCGCCACCACTCAAGCCATCTTTACACATTGAAGTGCACAAGTTACGGCATTTAGAACAAATAGACTGTTAAATACAGAATACGGA
>NC_051416.1:26436399-26436680 GCF_015228065.2 Penaeus monodon
CGACGAGTTAATGGCAATGCTAAATACCGCACAGTTAAAGGGAAAGATTTAAGATTAATAAAGATATTATATTGCAAGCAGAAGGTCACAGTAAGGGTAGAGACAGACCAGACAGAGGAAATTTGTACAGAGAAAGGGGTCAGATAGGAGCGTGTGATGTCGCCAGAGTATTTCAACTTGCATGGAGAATTAAACCCGAGGGAAGTACAGAGTACAGACGGAGTGAAAATAGGAAGCGAAAATTTAAATAATATCTGATATACCGACAGTATTGTTTTGAA
>NC_051416.1:26436745-26436920 GCF_015228065.2 Penaeus monodon
AATATTTTTCTCAATGACAACAAATCAAAACTAGAAAATAAATTGCAAGACTGACATTATAACAGAGGATGGAAGATGTAAAAACGAAATCTCAAAGGGGTGAGGAATAGCAAAAATACCCTTCCTGAAAATGGGATGTCTGATATCCAACAGTCAATTCACAGATTAGAAGAAA
>NC_051416.1:26437961-26438750 GCF_015228065.2 Penaeus monodon
AAGGAATTATAATCATCATCAAAACTGTAATCTGTAGAAATAATGTATTCATTTTGTTGTTTTGAAAGAAAATAACACTTGCGCCACATGCTGAAATGTTGACGAAGACTGTATATAATAATGAAATATATTTTACAACTGTTTTACTTTAATAAAAATTCTAAACACTACTTGTTCCAAGAACTTAGATTTCAACATAATTTAGGTAGCCTTCACTAAATGAAATACACGTGGATACGTAGTGAACAAATTAATTTAATTAAATTGCCTCAATCTAAAAAGAAGTAAACAGGAGAATGAATATGAAGTATATCATTTCATAAAGATATTAAAATCCACATACACTGCATATTTTAAAAAATTAGCGACATAAAACAATGTTTTCTAAATGCACCAGCTAAGTTAAAATCACAATTTTGACGCATAAGTTCAAAATCTAATTATGAATATACACTTAGTCTATTCATATGTACCCATTGAATACCGCTACTCTTGATGGTTATGGCTCATACCAGGGAATATAATAAAAGAAAATAGGTAAGGCTCTGAATAAAATTATAGTTCTTTGAAAGCGTGAGCTACGCCAGTAAATGGACCTCTCACTATACATTAAAGTGATTGTATAGAGAAAGGTAGTAATAATAAAAGACGCTTGCAGGCTTAATATAATGTCTCGGTATGTGGTAATGTATCCGACAGTTCCCATATATAAAGTTACAATGTATGTTTTTCCTATGATTGCTGCTACTCCTTCGATAATATATCTCGATAGATAAAACAAATAACCAA
>NC_051416.1:26438780-26438960 GCF_015228065.2 Penaeus monodon
CGTATGCTTTCCCCCAAATCATTCCCCCCATTTAGAGCGATTCAGCAAATAACGAACCACTCCCTAGTTTTCTCTGGGAACGTATTTCAACTTTTTTTTCGCAAACCATGTGACCAGATTTTCCGTAAAGAGCTTAGGGATGCTATCGGGAATAGACCAGTGCAGTCCGCATTTCGCAAA
>NC_051416.1:26439177-26439241 GCF_015228065.2 Penaeus monodon
GCATGTCCCTTGTACTACTCCTGTTTCCTTAAAGGACAATTATAGTGTAGAATGACACATACAA
>NC_051416.1:26440308-26440464 GCF_015228065.2 Penaeus monodon
ACAAGCAATCCCCCCCCTTCCACCCCCCACCCGGTGCCCCTCTGACAACCCCCCTCCCCCCCACCCCACGTCTCACAAGCTAAGACAAAAGAGAGATCTTAAAAAGACGCAAGAGATTTTATTCGTCTCCGCTAAGTGGATTGGACAAGTTGTGAT
>NC_051416.1:26440518-26440662 GCF_015228065.2 Penaeus monodon
TTGTTTAGAGCATAAATTCCGTTTGGTGAATTCGATAGTCGTTTCCGCTCATCCGGGTTCTTCCATTGCCTTGACGCGCGCGATCGTCACTTGTCGAGATTGCCGATGCGTCGTTTGTCTTCTGTTTGTTTAGTTGCTTATCTC
>NC_051416.1:26443391-26443465 GCF_015228065.2 Penaeus monodon
GGGATAAGTGATATAATAGATCCATACAAAGTAGATAATTAAATTAATAAATCATCTATAGACAGCAATTAAAT
>NC_051416.1:26443508-26443707 GCF_015228065.2 Penaeus monodon
TTTACATTCCAGAAAAAAAAAAAAATTTAATGACCTCGATAACAAACTGCACATTTTATCTTTATCTTTCTCTCTTCATCTTCCCTTTTCTTGAGCAAAACGAAGCAAAGTACATCTTGAGCTCGGAGAAGACTCAGCTGCATCCGTGGCTCGAGGAAAGGAAAGTTAGCTCGGGTTCTCTGGCTCAGTCCATGCTTGG
>NC_051416.1:26445742-26446255 GCF_015228065.2 Penaeus monodon
CGCAGTCGGCTGTGTGTACAGAATATCCATATTCTAGATGGGAATTCCCTTGTTGACGCAGTCGACCCTCTGCATGCACAGCTTCGAAGAATTTTCAAGAAATATATCTTTCTTTTTTGCTGTTGTTGTTTGTTATGCTCAAGTTATTTTGATAATTGCTTTTTCTTGTTCGCAATTTAACATACAAGGAAAGCCGCGAACGAGAAGGAAAACGTAAACATAGGAACCTTTTAACCTCCGGGAAAGTAACAAATACAAAAGACCGGCAGGAGTTTATCGCCAGCTTTGGACCGACTATGGAACTTCGTGCTTGGTGTTGTTGCGGACTCTCTAGGGAACGAGGGAACTGGCAGCTCTGAACCCTCACTTTCTTGGATACATTCAAGACGCGGAAAGTCTTGGGAGAAACTCCTCTTTGTTCTGAATAGTCTTATCTCTCTCAAGACGGAAATAAACACGAGATAGAGACATAAGCTTTGCCGGAAATAGAGACGATTACGGAGTTATCTGGTT
>NC_051416.1:26446318-26447147 GCF_015228065.2 Penaeus monodon
AGTTGTGGTAAATATTGTTTAAAATGAGAATTTATTCAAATCAGTGAATTACCAATAGAATACCATACATTTGCAATACACAATATTTATTTATTTATGCTTTCTTATTGTTATTATTAACATTTCCTCTTTCTCAAACCACGGAACCGCAACATCCTTTTTGTTATGTATAAAGAATGTGCAAACTTTATTTATGTAACTGCATTACAATGTTCCGTCGAAAACATGGTTTCTTGGTATATTCTTACTATGAACATAGACAAACGCCAAGCAAATTAGCCTAAAAAATTTCTTCCCAAGGCTTCCGCATCCTCAACAAAAGAATGAATAGCGAATCCAAATTCAAAGACAATATACCGAACCCCCAACAAAGACTAAAAACCGAATCCTCACGAAAGACCAAATACCGACTAAAAAATAAAATTCTCATGAAAGTCCAAATACCGAATCACAGATACGAAACACCCAATCCTCACTGGATACCGAATCTCCAACAAACACAAAAAACTGAAGTGCCCAATCCTCAACAAAAGCTAAAACCCGAATCCTCAACAGATACGAGACATCCAATCCTCACCAAAGACTAAATACCGAATCTCCAACAAACACAAAAAAATTAAATGCCCAATCCTCAACAACAGCTAAAACCCGAATCCTCAACAAAACACTGCACAGCCAATCCTCGCCAAGGGCTGAATCCTCACAGTCATTGATCCTCCCTCAGTTCTCTTCTTCAGACAAGAATATTGCACAATAATGTCTGACCTGAACACATGAATCTCCATCAGAGGCTTAGAGCAGATTATCCATCACTCTCGCTCGGCTTCGG
>NC_051416.1:26447420-26447655 GCF_015228065.2 Penaeus monodon
AGACACAATAACCGATTTCCACAGAGAGAGGATGCTTCTTGATAGAGATTATCCGTATATTACCGCTCAGTCTATTCGTTATTTATCGTTATCTCTCCGTCCTTGATCCTACAATGCTTATTTCTTACTTTAGTTTCTTTTCATTCTTCTAACCTCTCGCACGGTAAAAGGGAACTATAATAGAGTATTATGATAATACTAATGAAGAAAAGAGAATATCGTTGAAGACATCGTG
>NC_051416.1:26447816-26448043 GCF_015228065.2 Penaeus monodon
CTATATGAGCATGTGTACCAGCATGTACTTTCAGCATACCTTGTCCACTGTGACCCGAGCCTTTTGTGTAGCAAGCCATTACGGAGGTGACATTGCCGCAGCTGCATTGCCATTCCACGAAACCCCTAAACCTGCATTGTAGTTTAACACACTGTAAGTGACCTTCTCCGCATAAGGCTCTCTCTCGCGCATCCCAAATACACTGTACATCAACTATGTACGTTTTT
>NC_051416.1:26448356-26448710 GCF_015228065.2 Penaeus monodon
GCACGAATACTTATTACATAAGCCAGTTAATTAGGTAGCTGTGACAGATATATAGTTTTCGTTTTCTATGAATAATTATTTCTAACTCATATTCAGGAATTCATTTATTCTCGCAATGGCAGTATGTAAATGAATATAAGTGTCTGGAATTCGCCTCTTCACTAAATTATCAAACTAGTTAATTTGTATATAATCGCAGGTGAATTTAATTGCATTATGACACATAAGGCCGAGTTAAGCAACTTTGAAATGCCTTTGATTTGAAATCTTGAGTCTTCTTCACACGGGATTAGCTTCATTTATCATCAGATCTAGTCACAAATGAAATATTTGTGTATCTGTACATCAAGTTAA
>NC_051416.1:26449327-26449796 GCF_015228065.2 Penaeus monodon
TGTAACGTCGACAACTGCGATTGACGGGAGTGATGCTATACTCGTGCGTGACGTGCATGTGTCGTGTTGTAGTGTGTTTTGTGTCATAGTAGCATGATTGTGTGTGTTGTTAAAACACACAACCGCCGTTCTCACAAATTTTGCACCTAAACCAACGCAAGTTCTAGTAAGCTTTTTGATATTAACATAACAATATAGATAGATCATGATATAGCGATCTGATCTTTAAATTTGCCAACAAGCAGTTTTTTAACCCTTTTAGTTTATTAAAATATGCTTAATAATCATATATTAGTGAAGGTTTATTAATTTGTCAAGCTTTTATCCTTTTTATGTACTATTTAAATTTCTTTTGGATAAAGATATATGTATTGATACATTGCATGGATTACTGTAAAATACTATTGAATAGTTTTTAAACCTAACTCTTTTGATATTAGAAAAGTAGATTTTTGCAATGAATTAAATG
>NC_051416.1:26450246-26450807 GCF_015228065.2 Penaeus monodon
TGGCTCACCAATAATCCTAAGGAACTGTTGTAAAACCTTTATTGTTGATAAGGTTCAACCTGAAACAGAGAAATCACATATCTACGAACTGGCAAAAGAAGAATAACAGGTTTTTAAAACTGCATATACGTAATCAGATAAGTATTAACACTTGATACAAGAAACAAAGCCTAATAAATCCTTAGAATCAATTAAAAGTTCAATAAATGTAATAACACAATCAGAACTTAGTAATATCCAAATAAAGAGAAGTGATAAATGCCACATCACGATTCCAAAGGAACACAAACTATTTCAACTGAGAATTTCAACTTACATAATGCCATCTCCACATTATTATTGGTGACATAGATTCCAAATCAGGGCAGAGTCAAATCCAACACAACCATGAATCTAATTCTCCACAGCTGTCAATATCATAGATGATAACAATTTCTTATCAAAAATTGGCTCCAGACAACGCGTTCCAATGCTGCCATGCGTCGCCAGACAAAAACAAAACGACAAAGGGAGGCTTCATATAATAGATTCCTTTACATAAATCATCCTTGAGTACACTTA
>NC_051416.1:26451650-26452192 GCF_015228065.2 Penaeus monodon
GCCAAGACTGAATAGTAAAAGTCAGTCTAATAGGTCATCATACCAAAATTTGGCGAAATACTGATCAACTCATAAGCCCCATTTTCCATATTCTAGTAATATTCTTAAAAAAAATCAAAGTACATTCGGATGACAAAGAAACTCGACACCCAAGAGCTGGCAGCCATCATACGCCTTTGAGAAACTTGGGTTGAAATAACATCCCTCTTTAATCAGTGTGTCATCAGTTCTCCCTTGTTCCATACAGAGGTAAACATCCATTATGGCAACATACGCCTTATGGCAACATACGCCTTATAAGGGCACGAGCAACATTGTTTAAGGGACTGAATGCATACAATCAGCCTATTCGCAGAACAGCCCGAAGCATAGAGAAGGGGTTGCGGTAGGGTTTGTGAATCCCAAGATGTAAGTACAATCGTATTCGAAATGCAAATGATTCAAGTCATTTAATTCATATTTCCAAGAAAGGGAAATGCAGTCGCATACAGGATACGTCAATACTAGGAGAAAGCTTTGTCAAAATTTATCACTGAAACTGT
>NC_051416.1:26452665-26452958 GCF_015228065.2 Penaeus monodon
ACACATGTACGTAGATTTTAAGAGCACTTTATGCAAACATAAGCTTAGCAGCCTCTTGACTAATTAATCAGCTGCAGAATAATATGAAAAGTACATTTTAATAAAGATTTTCCCACAGCTTCTTTATTCACATTTTTCTCTTGATATCAAATCCAATATCATTTAAATTTTTCTCTGAAATTTTTAATGTTTTTTATTACACAAGAGTGAAAAGGAAACATTAGAGAAGAAATGCTGATTTTATTTATGAAAACTGGAATATTTTATTATACTTTAAAGTTACTGTTGTTGAA
>NC_051416.1:26453021-26453101 GCF_015228065.2 Penaeus monodon
GAGGAAAAGATATGACAACGGTAAATCAGTGCAATGATAATAATTTTGCAAAAAAAATGCTAATGTTTACATAAAGAAAG
>NC_051416.1:26453224-26453689 GCF_015228065.2 Penaeus monodon
CAAACAGTAATAATAAAACAAATAATATCAAGTATAATATTTACTGAGCATCCAATCCACTTTACTTATAATAGACATTGTAGAAAGTACCCTTTAAAAACTGCTGTAAGGAGCCTATAGACCTTTTTGATGACCTGTTAGGCTGAAAAAGTAACAACATTGCCTTAGAATGTCGGATTTTCCTGCTGGCCTCTTTCACATTTCTTCCCCACCCATAATACTACACATTGCTCCTCAGTAAGGGATGAAAAAAAAGTAAGGAGGACAAAGAACCACAATAAGTCAAGTGTATAACAGCACTCATGAGAAAAATCTAACTTGCCTGGTCACAGTTTAGATTTTCCGTCCCTCAGTTTGTCTGTTCTTTATAAATGTGATGGACAGAGAAAACAAAATATTTTCCTCAGATGCGCTGGGTAGAAACTTCTTTTAAAAATATGACCTTTTCTATTTTCTGACATATAT
>NC_051416.1:26454167-26454320 GCF_015228065.2 Penaeus monodon
GCTCTATCACGCCCCTAATTCTTCCTTGAATTCACTCTTCCTTCCTTCCTTCAGCCTCATTTTGCCCCTTTCCACTTCCCTATTTTTCTCCTTAAACTCCTATTCCTTCTTTCTTAATCCCCTCCCCTCAGATTGTTGCTTAAATATTATATG
>NC_051416.1:26454714-26454799 GCF_015228065.2 Penaeus monodon
ATCACCCTTTTTACATAAAAAGAAAGAAAGAAAAAATGTCCGTATTCACATGGAATATGTAAGTGTGATGTGCGGACGAACAGAC
>NC_051416.1:26455258-26456641 GCF_015228065.2 Penaeus monodon
AATTCATTTCTATAAACTCAAGCCGTACAAAAATATCAGAAATTCAATTACTAAGTGTTTTCACTGACAGTTTATAATGAACCCAATCTTTCACATGACTATAAAATGCAAACAAACCTTTTTACTCTTTTTTCTCCAAATCAGGATTACTGTATATTTATAATATAAAAAATGTATATACAAATCTAACCACTCTGTGCAAAAATTGCTAACCAGACAATCATGTTCCAATTAATGATGCAACCGAAAACATCAAAAACATTTAATATCACAATAGCACGTCCGAACGGAAGCCGAATAAAAATAGGGTCTGTTTCTAACACTGGATAAACTAGCACACAGTATTGGCAACGGATAAAGCGATTCAACAGGGAAATGATTTGGTAAAGCATTCTGTAAATAATTTTAGGAATATGTGCTTATATACCTGAAGGCACACACACGCACATGCACATTGTAAATAATATCCAACTGCAAAAATCTATCCAGTAATTGGATACACACATGCAGGCACAAACGCAAATCTACAATGACTACCATACTGTACTGTGTAGTAACTGCGGTTTATAGCAGTGATATAGTGATATATCCTTTCAGGCATCGTTTTGGCTTGACCTTTCCTTCCCCCGCTCAATGATTATTCTGCGGAAATAATTTCAAGTAAACTAAGATGTTTGTTTATGTCTTATTATTTTTCATAGCGAAGCGGGTGTTCAGATAAACAAACACATGGGTTAAAGGATATTCTTTAGTACCCCTGTTGCAGCACACATTCCACATACAAATATTTCTTCGTCGGTATATTTACTCCTTATATCTGTTCGATTCTGAATGTGAGTCTGTCATTTTCTTCCCTCTGCAAAAAACAGCTAAACAAACAGACTAACAAAGACAGAGGATTATACCCATAAAATACAGGCAGGAGGTAGTGACAGGCAAACAGAAAGATATACACAAATACAGTGAAATCGAGGTATACAGAAATTGAGACTAATAACACCCAAATCCACACCATCGCCCATGAGTCGACAAAGGGACAGGCCTTGTGTGGACACTCGACAACCGTCCAGCATGTTGACTGAGTCCCAAGAGTGAAGGGGTTCAAGTGTCTTTAGAGATGGCGGAAAGTGTAAGAGCTGGTCTGATAAAGTGAATTATAAACAGGTAGAGTGTTCGACATGTGTGTCTCGTCCGATGTGTGTATGTTGCAGTGCCATATTTACATTTAGTTTAAAGTTAGAAAGAACATTAACAGATGCGGAACATGTTGCCTACTGTTTTTTGTTATTATACATTTAGACAAGGCGATGAGTGAAAACAGAACTGGTGACAATAAATAAATTAACACATGAAACTATTTTTTCCTATTTCCCTAACAAAGAA
>NC_051416.1:26456675-26456914 GCF_015228065.2 Penaeus monodon
GAAATAGAGAGAGAGAAAACTAGGATGCCTCTGCCCCGATGTTGTTAATACTAAGCTCGAATCCAATGCCATTGCTGGATCCGGTTATAAGTAATCATGTTAACACTCAAGCGAGCTCATGATGTAGCGAGGCAAAGCTTTTCTTGCAAAGGGGGAAACACAAGGGGTAAAACGACCGGGAACAGACTTAAAGGGATAACACGACGTGAATCCATAAATGCTACGATCCTATCGAATGG
>NC_051416.1:26456938-26457007 GCF_015228065.2 Penaeus monodon
CCTTGTCATAGAACTCATCCCTTTACTACGCAACTGTAAGACGTACTAACATTCCCTCCCCTGTAAGTA
>NC_051416.1:26457053-26457275 GCF_015228065.2 Penaeus monodon
CTTGTTCGAACACGAGCCGAAGTAACCGCCATAACCGTCGCTTGTAACCGTCACAGCGCCGCGTTTGGAGCGCTGTCGAGGACCATCCACACATACACACCACACTGTCATCCGTGCGGGAACATGATCTGTGATAGAATAATCCGTGCGTAAATAAGAAGCTTAATACCCTCCCTTCCCCCACCCCTACCCCCCCTTTAACATTCCCCACTTCTCCCCCGC
>NC_051416.1:26457461-26457538 GCF_015228065.2 Penaeus monodon
AAAGCTGGCATTTACTTTGTCTTCAAGCTTCACAGGCTTCATCTGTCTGTATGATTTCATCAGTCGGTGATGGGTTA
>NC_051416.1:26457795-26458219 GCF_015228065.2 Penaeus monodon
TAACCGACATCAAACGTAAGATAGCTGAAGAGAGCGATCGCTAGATAGGCTAACGTGGCGAGAGTTTGCGTGGATTGCATTTACCTTTTAAAGTGGAATACTTGGAGCGTTTGTTGTCGGATGTCTGGGTCACATGAAAGTCCGTATTGCCTCTTGCATTACACTGAGCTCCTACCCCCCCCCTCTTTATGACTTTCCTCCTCTTTCTCGATCCTGGTTCCACCTTCCCTTCTTGCCATTCTTCATTCTCTACTCCTCCCCTTCCCCTCCACCCTCTTTCTGCTTGCTTTTCCTGCCTCCTCACCCTAATTCTCATCCTCATCTTCTCCTCCTTCCCTATCATCTCACCCTTCTCACCCACCCCTTCTCTTTATTCTTACCTTTTTCACTCACCCCACCTTACCTCTTTTTGCATTTTTGCAGA
>NC_051416.1:26458357-26458725 GCF_015228065.2 Penaeus monodon
CTGCCCCCCATTTTTTAGCCACCCCCCCTCCCCCTCTTTCCGCTTATGTCAGTTATCCCCTGCAATTGCACTAACTTTTCACGTCTAGCAAATCTTGCTCCTCTCCATCAGCACCCCTTTCAGAAGCTGTCTTTAGAATAAATAAAATGTCAATTTGTCATTTATTTCCTTAGTTCCCCCTTCCTTGCGACCAGAATGGAAGCAGCAAATGGCTAAAGATAAAGGAACCGCAGAGACTACGATTTTTTTTTTTTCGTTATTTGCACCTTTTATTAAATACTGTCTTATAATATTCAAATGTATATTTTAATATAATATGTAATTGATCAATTATATTCACCAACCCACACACTCCACACACGAATAGA
>NC_051416.1:26459922-26460187 GCF_015228065.2 Penaeus monodon
TGACATTGTCCCTCAATTTCTTACAAAATTTTTCATTTCCTCTCATGTCTTCCCTTCTCCTTCTTCCACCCTCTTATTCAATTCTTCCTCTCTGTGTTCTTTTTCGTATCAATTCACCTCAAATTCATCATTTTACTTTTTTTTCCCCTTTTTTTTCTTTCCGTCTGACCTCACTTTCCTTCTGTACTAATTTCGTCATCGACAATAGCAATCGGGAAGATCAAAGCGCAGGAAAATTTCATCCAATGTCTCCTTCAGGGACAAG
>NC_051416.1:26460402-26460615 GCF_015228065.2 Penaeus monodon
GCAAGCACTGAGACAAACTCGATAAGCCCACGTCAGCCCACCCGATAAGCCTACCTACTTCAACATAGCAGTGCTATCAGAATTTCCCGAAGCTGGATGACTGAGAAATACGCTAGGACACTCCTCCCCATTCCATCCAGATATTACTTCAACATAGCAGTGCTATCAGAATTTCCGAAAGCAGGATGACTGAGAAGAACGCTAGGACACACT
>NC_051416.1:26460684-26460803 GCF_015228065.2 Penaeus monodon
AATTCGCTAGCCGATTTTCTTTTTATTTTCTTCGGAGACCTCTCTTTTTCTGTCTGTTTGCCTGTCTCTGTTTTTATCTGTCTGGTGTCTCTTTGCCCATGTTTCTACCTGTTAGTCGG
>NC_051416.1:26460923-26461197 GCF_015228065.2 Penaeus monodon
TGCCTCAATTGCTTCCTCCAGTATATCCCATGATTGATGGTCTAGATTACCCGGAATCTCCCTTTCTTAGACATCTTGATTTGTTCCCTGTGCTTATTTTGATCGGAGAAATAGAGCCGGTTTGCCTCTTTCTCAGATGCGGCTTCTCTGTCGTCTCCGCAAGACGGCGTTCATTATTGCGAAAGATCATTGCTTGGAGGAGGATTCTTCTCATCGAGCGGGAGAACGCGACAGAAGAATGTTAAGAAATGGGGGAATGTTTTGTGATAAAGGC
>NC_051416.1:26461236-26461577 GCF_015228065.2 Penaeus monodon
GGGGGAAGTAAAAGTGATTGAGCCTGTAAATGATTTTCATAGGAATACAATCATCAGGATATGTGAGGGATTATCTTCTTGCCTAAAGTGGATGAAAGAACAATCTCACACGATTAATATTTCCCATAAAGAGGATACACTAACAATTATTCCTGTGGTAGTTATGTTATTTGTCATATCGTCTCTATTATCCCCTATTTTATAATATATATTCTACAGTATTATGATTATCTTGAGGGATCAAGCAACGCCATCAAAGTCAGCATGACAAGCTTCTGATCTAGTTGACATGCAAGCAAACCCTCTGAACGAATATCAACATTTTATCAACATTGTTTTCA
>NC_051416.1:26461620-26461955 GCF_015228065.2 Penaeus monodon
CCCAGAGACACTTTTAAACTCCTTTTGTCTCAGAGAGAAAAGGAGAGAAACTTGAAATCCAAAAGACAGAAGAGGATTTTCTCTGTGTCCTTTGTCAATAGAATGGTCTCTCGCCGATCAGTTTATCAAAACAAGAAAATATATGAACTGAATTCATCGCTGTACACGCAAGCCTATTCATCCTACAACAGTGCATGCATTCAGAGATTCCTCATACTACACACTAGGGAACCTTTCATCTTTGTCAGGCAGCCACATTTCAAACACAACTACCCACCGCTGCATGCGATGCTGCAGTTTACAAAAATAGAGGAACAGATAACTCTTAGTGTGTG
>NC_051416.1:26462171-26462382 GCF_015228065.2 Penaeus monodon
ATTTGACCTTTATTATTTGAATTCCATATGTTTCAGCAACAGTTGATAATAATAAGATAATGAGAATAAGCAGATCTTTTACTTTCAACGTGGCTTAGGGAAAAGAATGTGTTTATTAGTTATCGACATGTGGTCTAAAATTCCATGCATTTCTCTTTGTGCACAATTTCCACGAAAGTTTAGCAAGTATAGCAACTTATATTCCCACATC
>NC_051416.1:26463942-26464444 GCF_015228065.2 Penaeus monodon
ACGTGTCCATTGCGTGCGTTCCCCTATCTTATAGTCTACGCTTGTCAGAGTGAAACAGCTGTTTAGAAACTTAAATATATTTTATTCCATTTAAGCCAAACATTATAATCTTATATACATTTTTAGTTTTCAATAACAAGAGGAAAACAACAGTACTAGTTCACAAAGAGAAAGAAGAACTGAACATTAAAACATTATATTTAATTGAATTAATGACAGTATTACAAAGCACATAATTAAGTCTAGAATTGTCAACATGTTCTTTTTTTAGTTTATGGTACTTCGAAATTATTAACAAGCAAGAATCGGAAACTGTTGGCGAACATGTTCTTCAATTCAGTGAAAAAAGGATCGAGTACGATAATTCCGTTTCACAAATGTACTCCATTTGGTAACATGTCTTATACTTGTTCATGTGTTTATATTTTCCCTGTATTTAGCTCCTGTATCTTTCGACATGGCGAAGCACTGGTAATGATGGTGTTGTGTTTGTGGATACGTC
>NC_051416.1:26464885-26466237 GCF_015228065.2 Penaeus monodon
TTTGTCACTGGTTTTCTCCTCTAATCTTTTAACTTTTTTATTTTTCTGTTTACACAGTCCTTCATATTTGAAGTGTTTTGAAAAAGACTTTCAGTTCCCAATAAAATGGTATACTGAAACGTTTCTCTTGAATTCTCTATAACACCTCTTATTTGTAATATTTCAATACGTGTCCTTAGCATTATATACATTCATTACCCTATGTATCACTGTATCAGGCCTACTTCATATCCGTATCATTACATGTAATTTTCGTTATATCATTCTTGCATCCTATATATATATTTTTTTTTTTTTCAAAATACGCTTTTATTATGTATCATTCAAAGGCGTGCGTGAGAGCGGACGTAATTAATGATATCGATTACTAAAGATCCAAAATATTTTAATCGATTTTCATTTAGCCGTAAAGATTATGATACTCGAAAAAAAGTAAGTGTTCTATTTTGATTCTTATTACCTTTTTTTACCACATCATTTACCTGTCATCCGACTAGTGAACCTTCACCCTGCTATTCCTCTACCAAAGCATCAATCTGGTTTCCTCTACCACACCATCACCCTGGCATCCTGTACCACACCATCACCCTGGCTTCCTCTAACACACCATCATTCTGCCATGGCATACATATCCTTCCACCTCGGTGCTCCCTACTCATCTCACCTTTCAATAACTGCCAGTAATCGAAAATGGTAATCGAGTACTAATTGTGTCCTAAAAGTAATTAATAATCGCGATTACGAAATTAGATGGCACTGCCCACCGCTTGTATCACTGTACCAAAGCTCTTCACTATATGCATACTTTTTGTATCATTATACTACCTTGTCCTTCTCTCAGTATACTTAATGTATCATTGTATCAGTACTTTAGTACGGACATCCTTTACGTATCAGCATTATTACCCCTTCACTATAGAGATTATCTAATTTATTATCATGCAAACACTAACACTACATCATATTCTTCTCTGCTGTATAAACACATTACAAATCCAGCATGAAAATAACACAATACCTTTTCACTATACACGACACCACACTCACTCCAATACACAAGAACCTCATGTCCCCTCTCCTCTGCCATGATCTACCCCTCCACCCCACCCAACGCATAAGGCCTCTCAAGAAGACTACATAAGCGAGGCAGGTCAGTGTTGCCAAACACACAAGCCACTCCTTATACCACTAGGTATTGGGCAAGGAGTTAATGCCCGAAGACCTGCTACGCTTTCTCTTGCAAGTTGCAAAAGTGAGGATTGGAGGTGTGTGTCATTAGCCAGACATAAATGAGGGGAAGTCGTGTTAACTTCTAGAGCGTTTGTTATTAGTTGCCTTGGTTTTCAGAAAGT
>NC_051416.1:26467421-26467692 GCF_015228065.2 Penaeus monodon
GTACATTATGGCTTACCAATGCCCAGGAAACGACCAATGCAGCTGCACGATAAGAGTTTCCCGCTATATTTACGTGGCCAATTTCTGTTCTGCGCATTTCGGATCTTCTTTTAATGTTCCCGGGCCGGGGTTGCCGCCGACAGATATGCTGGGAGGAAGCACAATCAATGCATATTGATTACTTTCAATTGCATGATGGCATCCGCAAGCACTTAACGCCGATAGCAATGCGAGATGGAAAGCATGCGAGGGGTAGTTCATATATCGATCC
>NC_051416.1:26468310-26468534 GCF_015228065.2 Penaeus monodon
TTCTGATGTGGCCAAGCCCCCCTAAAAGAAAAATGAAGGGCCCTGGCTCCCTCCAATAGCCGCCAGGGACACGGTGGAAGACACGAAAAGAGAAAATAAGCCAAAGGGTAGGCATTTTCGAGCCGGAGAAGAGGGTAAGGGAGAGGTGATAAAAATGGGTGAAGCGATGGGTGATAAATGGAGATCGGAAAGAAAGAAGGGAATAAAAGACATGATTACGAGAA
>NC_051416.1:26468928-26469006 GCF_015228065.2 Penaeus monodon
GTTCAGCCAGATGAATGTAGTTTAATAAGAGGATATAAAACACAATGTTCCCGGATGTGACTGGCGATTAAGGATACG
>NC_051416.1:26469591-26469825 GCF_015228065.2 Penaeus monodon
TGTAATCACAAGCGAGATCATTAAGATTAATCAGAAGGACAGGGTATCAGTCTCGATAAATCTCCACGCGTGTATTTTAAGAAAACAAACACCCAGATGAGACGAAAATCGCGATAAGGAAAAAATGATGATGTGTGGAATGATGGAATGATGAAGGAATGAAAGGGTGAAGGAGATGAAGACATCTGGTGAAAGAAAAAATGATGAAACATCTGTGGTTGGTTTTTTGAAAGG
>NC_051416.1:26470469-26470636 GCF_015228065.2 Penaeus monodon
CCAAAAGAGATCCAGAAAATAACACTAATTACACAGCTTATCCTTGCATACTTCCTCTCCCCTCTTTCCTCCCCTTCTCCGTCTAATTTTCCTTCCCCCTTTATCATACTTTCCACCTCTTTCCCCATTATCTTCCACTTCACTTCCTTTTCCATCCTTCTTGCTCA
>NC_051416.1:26471384-26471549 GCF_015228065.2 Penaeus monodon
GCTGAACTCGGCGACAAGCCCCGAGGCAGATCATAATTACGGCGATGCCTTCAGTCACGAGCGAGTGAGTGAAGGTGAGTGACGTCACGACTCACCTGCCGTATGATGGTCTCGATTTAATTAAGAGAGCGGTACCTGATACGCCGGGATATGCATCTGGGTCTC
>NC_051416.1:26472097-26472682 GCF_015228065.2 Penaeus monodon
TTGCCTGTATACATTTTGACTAATGGCCCTGTCATCAATATCGACCATTTTATGAATCACAGTCAACTTTAAATGTAAGTATAAGAAAGGCCGCGATAACCAACGGAATAGATAAACACGTATCAAATAGATAGATACGTTAATAGTTAAATCAACTCATGAGCAGTTTGAATACCTAAACGCAATTCCGTTTTTTTTCAGAACCAAACGAGAAAGGACCAATTCGAGTCTACTTTATAATTTTATCTTATCTATTTCATAAGTGTATTTTATCTACTTTGCACTTGCATCTTATCTTATTTAGACTATGCCTGTGTCATATCTACTTTATACTTGTATTTTCTCTATGTTATACTTGTATCTTATGTACGTTATATTGGTATCTTATCTTCTTCATATTTGTATCTTTATCTACTTTAGATTCATATCTTATCTACTTTATATTTCTAGCTTATGTAGTGGTATTTTATCTACTTTTAACTGGTATCTTATCTTATCTACTTCCTGTGTCATATCTACTCAATTCCTGCATCTTATCTACTTTATTTCCTGTATCATATCTACTCAGTATCTTGTATCTTATCC
>NC_051416.1:26472723-26472985 GCF_015228065.2 Penaeus monodon
ACCTCCTTCAAACTTAGCGTATCTTATTACATCATATACCGCTGAAATCTGCGTCGGGAGGAGGCTGTTAATAAGGCAACTATCCAATTTCGACCATTAAGCATGCTACAGCAGCTTTGCCTTAGTTATGTCATATACGTAGTCTCTACCCATCTATCGTGGAGGCCTCCTTGCTACGAGTCCTTACGATCTCTACGATCTCTTTGGATTTATCTGTGTTTGTTGGTCTTACTTATATATTTTTTCCTTATCTTATTGCTGC
>NC_051416.1:26473198-26473837 GCF_015228065.2 Penaeus monodon
CACCCAATTATCCCTCCTACACTCTCTCCATCCATCCACCCTTTACTTCTTATCCTCCCTTCTTCTATCTCCCTCATTCGCCATCGCCTCTAGCGTTCTCTCCTCATTTCACGCTCCACAGGTTAATTAGGTATTCTCTCACACCTTCTAACTTGGCTATCCTCATTCCTCACACGTCACTGTCTTTGTTTTCCTATTGTTTCTATTTCTGTTTATCATTTTTTCTTATCTTTATTGCACTTTATATTTTCCCATGATTTTTGTTTCTATTTATAATTTTTCTAATCTTTATTGAATTATCTCTTCCCATCACTTTTATTTTTATTTACCATTTTCTAGCCTTTATTGCACATTATCTCTTCCCATCACTTTTATTTTTATTTGTACTTCCTCTAATATCTGTCGCCACATTATCTTTCCCCCTCGATTTTATCTATATTTATCCTTCCTCTCATCTTTATTGTAGATTATCGCTTTTCCTCTCTTTTGCCTTAGTTTAGGGCATAATTAGCCATCATCTTTATCACGCTTTTTCTTTTCGCTAACTTTATCACACCTTTTCTTTGTTTTCCTATTTCTGCATTCATTTAAATGTTTCATTAACTAAACTTCATCATACTCTTCCTCATCCTGTTCTCC
>NC_051416.1:26474612-26474886 GCF_015228065.2 Penaeus monodon
CCTTTTCCTCCTGCTACTCCTATTCTTTATCTACATTTATCACCTGTGCTCCTTATCTTATCCTCCCTATTCCTCTCTTCCTCTTCCTCTTCCATTCTGAGCTACTTTTAATGATAATATGTCCGCCCCTTCTCTCTCCCACCCTCTCCTCCTCCCTTTATTTAAACCCTTCATTCTTTGTCAGTCACTCCGGATTTTCTTTCCATGGTATTTTGGATTTTCATCAACAGCGATCTTCTTCTATTATTCAAAGGAAAAATATCTTAAGAAAATG
>NC_051416.1:26475411-26475745 GCF_015228065.2 Penaeus monodon
GGACTTTAGATATATATACTTTACGTTGTACCATACTGTAACGAATACAATGCACCGCTCCACAATTCAGATATAAGAAATCTATCTACGATGTGAGACGTAAATCTGACGAAATGGATATATTTCCAAGATGTAGGTAATGAAAAATTCGTGCACTCTATTACGTTTGTGAAAGCACTTAATATACTGTATATTCAAAGCGATAAATTCACATACTCGCGCAAAACACATACACCCTGCCAAACGCACATGCGTATATAGCAGTATAGACATGAAAGCACACAAATAAAAGGTTCACATAGGTTAGTTATAGTTAATGAAACACACACGCGCT
>NC_051416.1:26475824-26475945 GCF_015228065.2 Penaeus monodon
TTTTTTTTCTTTTTTCTGTCTTCTGCTTTCCTTTGAGAAAACATTTTGCACCATTTTGCATTTTACGCCATGGTGTGAAGCGGTGTCTTAGTAATATTAAGTAAATAAAAATAAAAGACTT
>NC_051416.1:26476311-26476760 GCF_015228065.2 Penaeus monodon
TTTACTGGACAAGAAAATTGTCAGTTAGAGATATTTCCCTGAAAAACAAAATCATTGTATACTGTATGCAGATGGATAAAAATAAGGAAACTAATTAACTAAACAAAACATTTAAAAACTCTCGCAAATCAAAATAAAATGTTCCTCACGAAAAAAAAAAAATCCAAAATACATTCAAGTTCGTTTCCTTCATCAAATCACAAGTAGATATAAAACATAACAATACATACTACGCATAGAAAAAATAGATCTTTCACACAATACACAATTTGTCTTTCCATCCTGTCTAGTCTCCCTTATACTTAACACTTAAACACTTAAACCACTTTTGCTAACAAGGACACTTACAGTACATGGGAGAGCTAGGGCGTCTACCTCTCCTGACATGAACAACTACTTGTGGAGGAATAACCGACTGCCTGGTGTGTGTAGTCTGCTTTTATTTTATT
>NC_051416.1:26477448-26479325 GCF_015228065.2 Penaeus monodon
CCAAATTTGAATTCAATGCAAACAATAATCTAACAGCCAGTACATTATTCGCGCATAATCATGTACAATATTCGCTTTAAGCTAGCATTATTGAAGCAGAACTTTGCAGGCAATATATGTAAACATTATGAACATATTTTTACAAAAGGGTAAATACAAGAATTATACATAAAAGATAAAAACAAAGCTATACAAGAGGAGAACCTATGACGAGGGCAGAGGCCACGTGAAATAAACTGGTTGTGAACAAACGATTGTATGACATATTAATCGAAGTAAAGTTTTAATACGCTAGTTCAGTCATTATTGGTCGAGTTGGGTCATAGACCTGAGTTAAAGTCGAAGGTTCCCTCGTCGTAGTTGGCCACGCCCATGGACCTACGCTCAGCCACACCCTTTAAAGAAAAGAAAAAAGAAAAGAAAATAGCATCTCTGTTCGGATGACAAAGGGAGTCATCTTCATTATTGTCAATAAAGTTACAGATATAAGTACATAATAACTGTCAACTATCCAAGATCACAAGATTATCACAAGTAAGAGGCCATCCATTAGTACTGTTAGTATTCAACGATAAAGGTTAGAGTGCTGTGTAAGAATAAGGGATTGCCTATTTTAATACGTGTCTCTAAGATGCGTCTTTTGATTATTAATATTATTTTTAACGCTTTATGATGGGGAGTCTTGAATCTGGGGAGGAATAAAGTACCAGACGGCCGGGCCTAAATAAATGACGAAGGTGAGGAATGCGCTAGAGGTTTCGATGACGAGTAAAATGATTCCGGGTTCGTAGGTTAAGTGCATTATTCTTTTTCACGGACAGGATCATGGCTATTGCAAATGTGCATATATCATCTAATCTTAACATCTGACTTTGTTTAAACAAGCGGCGCGTGTGATCCAAGTGTTTGTAATCACTGTTTGTGATTATTCTGAGAATTCTTTTGAGTTAAACGTTTAAGGGTATTAAGTGTGTTGGGCACTACTGGGTTACAGAAAGTAAGGGGAGAGTAAATATGGGCTTAAGAAATACACTTTAGAACATACTGGGGCATAAAATTTTTCATTTGACAAAGGAGGCCAGTGTGTCTGGATATTTTAAGGGTAAACTTATTTATATTTATGTTATATGTCATAGATTCCACAAAAGTAACACTAAGGAACCTTATACAATATGTTCTGGACTTTATAGTTGTTTTTGTTTAGTTGAGGGACCTTATGAACTTTACTATTTGTTAATAGCATGCAATAAGCTTGTCAGTATTGGTATAGTTGATGGAATTCTTGATTAGCAGTTTTATTCAGTTGTTCTGGGCTTGAACCACTTCGATATGATGCCATATCATCAGCAAATAGGACAGTGTTCAATTTAGTAAATATATCAGATAAATGATATCTGTAGATTAAGAAGAGAACTAGACCTAGGACACTGCCTTGTGGAACTCAAAGTGAAATTGTGCTAGAAGAGGAGCTTCTCAGCCAGGCAGTCCTTGAACCACGAATGAAAGGCACCACGAATGTCATAATAATGCAACTTATTTAAAAGAAATTTTACGATTAGCTTAAAATCGACAAATATGGGCAGGGCTGCTTGATCAAAAGCAGAGTATGTACTCCATAAATATACACTTAGTGCTTGGATGGCACTGTGACCGCGTCTAAATCCAAACTGCGATGGGTTTAGAGTGTTTTTGTTTTCTAGGTATTGCATTAGATGTTTCTTCATCACCAATTTAAATGTTTTGGAAAAAAAATAGCAAGGTTCTAAATTGGTCGATAGTTCTTGGGATTATTCTTGCGCTGTATTTGAGAATTGGGGCAACTTTTTCCATTCCCAATCCAGCAGATTGGTTAGGAGGTATAGCTTGTGGTTAAACAA
>NC_051416.1:26479352-26480053 GCF_015228065.2 Penaeus monodon
TTCGTTTTACTACAAAAACTGCAATTTCATTTGCGTCAGCAGTCTTATTTTTTGTGTACTTCTGACATCTTTTGCGTCTTGCATGTTTACTATTGGTAATGCCATAGAGTTCAGTATATTATTCGCTAAGTAATGAACTGGATGGACAAGGTAGTTTACTGGAAACCCCAGGAGCAATATTACAAAAGTAATCGTGTAAGTTCTTAATAATGCCACATGGTTTATCCAAATTCTGATTATTTATTTCAAGGTAGGTTTACTGTTTTTTAAAGAGATTTCCCTTCTTGATTTTTTTCTTAGTGCTATTTCAAAAATTGCAGAAAAATCGACGATAATATCTTGTTTTAGCCTCTCTAATGATCTGGGTTCAATTATTGCAACATTGTTTGCAATAGCCATGTGTAAATAGTCCTAATTTGTGCGTCTTAAAAAAAAGTTTTATTTGAGTTTTAATGGGTTTAGTGTACCACTGGTGATCCACGGATTTAACTGCCTCTTTGCAGATAAATACTTGTTTTTATTGGGTAAAATTTATTATACAGTTTATTTGACTGCGCTCAGAAAGACATCGCAGTTATCGTTCTTCCCAATGTACTGATGCTAACTCGCTGATAAAGAGAATGTGGTCTGGAGTGCTGTGAAACAAAACTGATGTTATGTTATAAATGGGGTCTATGTATTGAAATGGATATGGGTAAATG
>NC_051416.1:26481748-26482024 GCF_015228065.2 Penaeus monodon
TCGGAAAGTTTATATGAGTTACATTTAGAATGGACATTCCACTTAAACTCGTGCAGCTGTGTCCTGTTATCTTGAATTCAATTACAGTTAATGTTTTAAAAAGAAAAATTACTTTGTACCTTAAGTATAGTCTGTCAAAAAAGATATTGGAGATTATAGCGAGAGTGACGTAAATGATTTTTGGGTATTAGTGAAAGTCTTTTTATTGATATTCATTACGGTAGTAAGTATAATGATTAAAACAGAAGTATATTTCACGCTGAGGAACTCAATGTC
>NC_051416.1:26482450-26482884 GCF_015228065.2 Penaeus monodon
CAACAGCAAAAAAATGTCAAGACTTGTTTTCACTGCAATATTATCCCATACCATCTCGGTCTTATCAGCTACGCTATCTACATTCTCATAGTCAGCCTGCTCGCTTGGTAGCCTGACACCATGCGCTACCTTCTCAGAGCCTCTAGGATGTCCTGAATCCATCTCACATTCGATTCCTCCTTCAGCCCTTAAAGATACCCCTTATCCATACTCTCTTAGAGTCGATTTATCCCTCTGTGTCCCTAATCTATCTTCCCTTATCCAGTTCTATCCTTCAGCCTTTCTTGTAGTCGCTACTCCCTCCAAAATTAAGGATTAAGGATATCCCAACATCCTTATCCACAGTCACTACACCCTCCTAACCATCAAGGATTGAGGATGTCCCAACATCGTTATCCACAGTCACTCCTTACCTAACCAATAGGGATTAAGGA
>NC_051416.1:26482916-26483156 GCF_015228065.2 Penaeus monodon
CGACCCTTAAGGAATATCCAAATATATCCACTCTCTCACAGGTATTACCCGCAGGCCCTGCGATATCCTACCATCCCAGCCTCTGACCAAACGACCTGCCTACCACGATCCACCCTATGAATCCTGGCCTTCCATTATCCAGTCAACGCTAAATCGCTGCCTCCATCAGACCCCGGGCCAAATCCCTCCCAGCGCGGAGGGTTTCTGCTTAGAGTAGCAAATCTTTGGGGCTCTCTTTTA
>NC_051416.1:26483430-26483636 GCF_015228065.2 Penaeus monodon
TATCTGTTTTTACTCATTACCTTTGGTTTCAGCTCTGACGTAATTTGTTAATGCATGAGCTTTCATTATTTCCATATGATAACAACATTGATAATGAAACAAACACATTCATGTATCATAATTCATGTATTTATCTCTCTATAGATCTACCAATCTGTCTAATTGTACATCTGTATCTATCTCTTTATCTTTATACATACGTGCAT
>NC_051416.1:26483708-26483779 GCF_015228065.2 Penaeus monodon
ATGTAAATGTATGGAGGAAGAGCGGCATATGTTGTATCGTCCAAGTCATTAATATTTTCTGCGTGTTTTGA
>NC_051416.1:26484022-26484246 GCF_015228065.2 Penaeus monodon
TCATCAAATTCCATTACAGTAAAACCACACATAGAACACTAGAGCATGTTTAAAGAGACCCTAAAGCTTGAGAAGAATATCAGCTTACACCTGTGCTTGTTGGAATGCCTGGACAATCACCACGATAATCACCAGGTGGTCGTAACAGGTACTATAGCCACTCGAATTACGTATTGGCTGCACCACGCTGGTTTAATACGAACTTTAGACCATAAATCTTCTGA
>NC_051416.1:26484689-26484886 GCF_015228065.2 Penaeus monodon
ATGGGGGGGGGGGGGACCCCCCGCCTCCCTCATCACGCGTAGCATCATCTCATTACATGACCCCGCTGACAGCCCCTCCCCGCCCCCCACGAGGACTCTTTAACCCCCTCCATGGGACGCGAAGGACCCCCCCCCCTCCCCGCCGTCCCTCGGGCATGGAGGTTAAAGGGAGAAAATTTCGACTCGAAACGGAGGGT
>NC_051416.1:26485651-26486348 GCF_015228065.2 Penaeus monodon
TGTTCGCCACGCGCCTCTTATGCGGCTGTCAGTCCCATCCGAATCTCTCGAAATGGAAATAAATCGTCCCTCCCTCCCCTCCACCCCTCCCCCTCTTAGCCTGTACCCCCTCCCCAGTCTCCCTCCTCCTTCCATTTTTCCTTCCTTATACTTCTTTTTCTCTTCTATTTTCTCTTATCATTCTTTCTCTCTCCCTCCTTTAACTACAGTTCCTTCTCTCCCTGTTCCTCCATACTTTCTTTCCTCTCCTCTCTCTTCCCTCTCTCCCTACTTCGTCTCTCGTCTCTCGTTCCTCCCTTCCTCCCTACCTTACTCCCCCTCTCTCCCCTCCTTTCTTACTCACTTCCTCTATTCTCTTTATCTTCCTTGCTTCTCCCTCCCCCTCCCCCTTACCTCCTCCCTTCCCCCTCCCCCTTACCTCCTCCCTTCCCCCCTCACTCCCTCCTCCTTTCCACCCTTATTCCCCTCCTCCCTTCCCCCCTCCTTTCCCTCCTCACTCCCCTCCCCCCTTCCTCCTCTTCTCCTCTCTCATTCTCCTCCTCTTTCCTTAATCCCCATCACTTTCCTCCTGCGTTTTCTCCCCCCCCCCCCCCCTCCTTTCCAGCGGTGAGCAGCGGTTGCGGTCCAGGTAAGGAAGGGGGGAGGGGGGAGAGGGAGGGTTAGGGGTCACAAGGGTGGGATCTGGGGGCCGTTTTCA
>NC_051416.1:26486512-26486675 GCF_015228065.2 Penaeus monodon
AATTGACCTCAGCGGCGGTCCAGGTTGGCAGTAGTTGGCAGGCGTTAGTAGGTTGGCAGCGGTTTCGTAAGTTTTTGAGAATGGCAACAGCATGGAGGTTGCCAACAGTTGGGAATTTCTTAGAGCTGGCAACGTCTATCAGGTCTGTAGGACTGCAATGCTG
>NC_051416.1:26486697-26486782 GCF_015228065.2 Penaeus monodon
CAGGAGTTGGTAGCTTGGTTGGCTGGCAATGGGAAAAGAGGGCAGAGTGGGGAAGAGATAATAAAAAGGGGGGGATGAGAAAGAA
>NC_051416.1:26486823-26486933 GCF_015228065.2 Penaeus monodon
AAGGAATAGTGATAGGAGAAATAGACGAAATAATTAGGGATGAGAATAAGGGTTGGGGAATAATTAGGATTAGGAAGGGGAGATGGATGAGATAAGGGTAGAGGAGAGTA
>NC_051416.1:26487326-26487636 GCF_015228065.2 Penaeus monodon
GGGGGGGGGTAGTGTCTCATGAGTGATTCTGTAAGAGAGACGAGGGGGGGGGGAGGTTGAAGTGTCCCATGAGTGATTCTGTGAGCCTCGGGAGCACCACAGGAGGCAGAGGTGTCGTGGGGACTGAGTGAAGCGGGCGTCAGGCTCTGTCATGGGTGGGCGTGGATGGGCGTGGGTGGGTGAGTGGGTGGGGGAGGCTGGGATTTGGTGGGCGTAAGTGGTTGCATGGGCGTGGATGGGCGTAGGTAGGTGGGTGGGGGAGGATGGGATTTGGTGGGCGTAAGTGGTTAGGTGGGCGTTGGTGGGCGTG
>NC_051416.1:26488084-26488153 GCF_015228065.2 Penaeus monodon
GTGTGCATTCCAGCTACTCTCCTTCCAGACACTTAAGTGGAAACGTGAACTCATCTCGCGACCCTCGGT
>NC_051416.1:26488594-26488902 GCF_015228065.2 Penaeus monodon
AAATTAGGAGATGGAGAGTTAAATACGAGGGTGAAGAGAAAGGAAAAAAGGGGGGGGAGATGAGGCGAGAGGAGGAGAAGGAGGGGTGATAGATAAGGGGAGAAGAGGGGAAGAGGAGAAGGGGCAAAGGGGAGATACAGGAGAAATAGGAGAAAGGGAGAAAGAGGGGAATGAGGAAGGCGAAGATTAGAGTAGAAAATGAAAAAAAGGAAAGGTGGAAAAGGAGAAGAAAGGAGAGTAAAGAGAAGTTAAAAGGGAGAGGGAAAATATGAAGGGAAAGGGATAGGTGGAGGAAAAAACGGAGAACG
>NC_051416.1:26489042-26489241 GCF_015228065.2 Penaeus monodon
AGTGTAATTTGAAGTGGCAGAGGGGAGAGCGATAGAACAGCGACATGAATAGGTGATATAAATCCTGTGTCTGAATTACTGTCGATCACACTTAAAAGGAATTCGATAGTCCTCGACGCGGCTGTCTGTCCTGGAGGAGACGCCGAGAGGCCCACCCACGCTGAGGATGGAGGCTGGGGATGTAGCGTGCTTGGCGGTG
>NC_051416.1:26489735-26490111 GCF_015228065.2 Penaeus monodon
TATTTCTAATTATTGAATCAGTTACCACTGCTATCAAAGTTATATCGCTATATACAATACACTATATAAAATCATTATTAATCAAAGAGCATTTATTTATCCTACTGTCGTGATGAAAACTGCCTCTTTGTAATCTTTGCTCGCGTGTATATCTAAGGCTTTATATCAAATCGCTTTTGAATATGGATTTATACGATAAACAAGAAGATATTGCAAAGACTGATGGTTTAACAACACAGAAATCCCTCGGCACATGGGGAGAAAAGCTTTACCTGCAAACATATATTTCATGTTATATTTATTTAATGCTTTCCTTTCATTCAGTGCCGGTGTATCTTATACTTATTTTCTTTACTGTATATATGAGTGACAAAGC
>NC_051416.1:26490753-26490860 GCF_015228065.2 Penaeus monodon
TGTCATAAATATTAAACAGATAGAAGAAACAGTAATATACATATACTTTGTCACTCATATATACTGTAAAGAAAATAGGAATAAGATACACCGGCAATGAATGAAAA
>NC_051416.1:26491408-26491649 GCF_015228065.2 Penaeus monodon
ATGAAACGATCCTTTCTATCCACTTCTATCTGCCAGAGCTCTACAAAGCAGGAATTCCCCCTAATCCGATTAAAATATTTAATTCGGTAACGCGTTTTAAAGCCGATTTCATATAGCGAATCAATTCATCTCCGTTCCTCAGGTCGATTCGCCAAACTGCCTGAAGATTTTGATTTTGAAGCGTAAGTTCAGTCATTTCTTTTCATTTTACTTAAGTTTAAACACTCATAGACACAGAGGA
>NC_051416.1:26491764-26492241 GCF_015228065.2 Penaeus monodon
ACCACAAATCTAAAATTAGCGTAAAGATTCGAAATGTAACATTTATTTCTTGCCATCATTATATGAATCCACCAGCATATGAAAATCTCTTTCCACACACGCATACATTTAGTATCTACATTGCAACATAAACCAGAGCTCAAATTGCAATCCTGATCAACATCAACTTACTCCATTGCAAGTTTAGTCCACACGGTTTACTGGATAGGTACCCAATGTTGCAATCATTATTGCATTATGGGAAACATGCCATTGTAACGACATTAGCAATGAGACATATTCTGCACAAAATAAGAAAAAAATCACCTACTAAGTTTGTTCTTTACCTGTTTACTTGCGAACAGAATATATATGAATTACGAAATACATTTACGGAATTAGAAATTATATTAGTCTCGGTGATAATTAGTGAGAGAGGAATCAAAATTTCGAAAGAATTCAATGGAGCAAAATATGAATTAAGAATTAGGTAAATGT
>NC_051416.1:26493346-26493460 GCF_015228065.2 Penaeus monodon
GGCTGGGCTGCTGTATCTCACAATGAAGAAATCCTAAAAGTCACTATAAAAGAGAACGAGATTTATTGATTATGATTTCCTAGACACATTTGACGTCTATGACTGCTAATTCAG
>NC_051416.1:26493917-26494206 GCF_015228065.2 Penaeus monodon
GATTTCTAAAACACTTTTCGTCCAAAACACTTTAGTCACGAGTGAATTCTAACACACAGAGCATACTATTCTTGCTTAATCTTTACGGACCTAACCTATACTATACGTCAAGCCTTACCAAACATGAAGGTAAAGAAAAATAGAGGTGGGGGGCGAGAGAGAGTTATGGGAAGTGTTAGAAAGGTAATTTCACTTATTCACACCTCGTGGTAAAGTTTCCCATATTATATTCGCTTTACAAGTCGACCTCTGGTTCTGGAGAGAGATATTTAGGATTCTAAGGTCAACC
>NC_051416.1:26494858-26495274 GCF_015228065.2 Penaeus monodon
GCTATATTAATCACAATATTCTTGGAATATATTTCTTGCTCTTATAAAAAAATATCGTAATTTCATTTAATATATCATTAGTGACATAATTTTTCATGTATCTAATAGACAAGCAGACATGATGAGCTTACACTGAATTTTTTTTTTTTTCGAAATTGTAGCAGTCTAAATATTTATCTTCGAGCGCCTGATAATCATATTATATTCTTGATTATATCAGAATGTTTGCATATCTAATTAATTCATCTGAACACAAGTCATTTGTAAAATTTGATAATAAATATTCTCTCATTTCGTTTCTCCGTCACTCTAACAACATTAAAAAAAAAGACGTTACTTTATTTATAATCACCTTTACCAAGAAAAAAAAATTATGAATTTAATTTCAGAAGTGAAAAAACAGAAGCCCCCCCCCT
>NC_051416.1:26495327-26495506 GCF_015228065.2 Penaeus monodon
TTCACATTTTCATAAACTCTAAACTTTTTCCAGTATCTGAGTTTCATTAATTAACTCTTGTGTTGCATTTGCAAGAAAATGACATTTCTTCAAATATAAAGAATGCCAACTTTTATCTAATGAAGCTTGGCTTATTGTATAAAAAGGGCAATCCTCTCACTGGAAGGATAAGGCACCTA
>NC_051416.1:26497882-26498675 GCF_015228065.2 Penaeus monodon
TTTTCCTCTGTTGCTTTTTGTTGCTCGATTTTTGTTTATATCTCTCTATGCTATTATTATTTATTCTATCTTCTTTTCAATATTAGCTTTATATTATCTTTTTTTCCTATAAATCCATTTTTCGACCCCTTTACTTCTATTACTCTCTCCTGCCTTCGTCTTTTCTACTTCAATGTTCCTCTCTTAAACTTTTCCCTCTTTCCCCTCTTCTTGCCTCTCTCTTTCTCTTCAATCCCCCTTTCTTTCACCTCTTTATCTTCTTTATTCATTTTAGTTCTCCCTCTCTCTTTTCTCCCTTCAAATGCCTCCCTTTTTCACTCTTTCCTTTTCTTATTCCCTCTATCTCCTTGCCTCTCTCTTTCTCCCTTCAAATGCCTCCCTCTTTCACTCTTTCCTTCTCCTATTCTCTCTAGCTCCCTGCCTCTCTCTTTCTCCCTTCAAATGCCTCCCTCTTTCACTCTTTCCTTCTCTTATTCCCTCTATCTCCTTGCCTCTCTCTTTCTCCCTTCAAATGCCTCCCTCTTTCACTCTTTCCTTCCATTCTCTTTAGGTCCCTGCCTCTCTCTTTCCTTCCTTCCTTCTCTTTCTCCTTCCACCCCGTTCTCCCTTTCCCCATTGCCTCCCTTCTCTCTAGCTCTCACCCAGCAAACAAATAACACGTATTCTTGCTTGTTTGTCCACTTTTTATCCGGTTTTATGTCTTTTCCGTTATCTGCTCTCCTTCCTCTGCGCGATCAGGGCGGAGCTTGTTGATTTGAATCCTTCTTTTTTCGATTTTTCTCCCTTTTTTTAA
>NC_051416.1:26498758-26498855 GCF_015228065.2 Penaeus monodon
CTCTAGGAATTTCATCCTTTTTTTTTATAATATTGATTTTTACTTTGATATATCATCTTCCATATGACTAACTTATCAATATTGATATTGTTTTCTT
>NC_051416.1:26499076-26499270 GCF_015228065.2 Penaeus monodon
AAAATCAAACCGAATTACTAAAACCATTCTGAGAAAAAGATTAAACAGGACTGAACGCAGAGAAGATGGATAAACGATTGCACGGTCGACAATCTTTCCTTTTTTATCTCTTTCACTCTTTCTTTCCCTCTTATTCGTTCCCACTCCATCCCCTATCCTTGACCTCCCTCTTTTTCCTTGACACTATCAGACTC
>NC_051416.1:26500490-26501029 GCF_015228065.2 Penaeus monodon
CCTCACAAAGATAATCCATAAAATAATCCTGATCGCACAGTACCTCAATATCCACGACAACAACAAAATACCCCGATAGCATTAAAACAAACTTTTCCCTCACAAAATCCATTTTCTCTTACACTCCGGAAATAACAGCCACTTCGACCAGACTGTATCACTCGGATGTTACATATGACTTAATCTTTCTTTTCTGCTATGCATGAAAACGTAGCATGTGCTTGTAGACAAACACAAGTGAAAAGACAAAGCGGGCTCAGACCAGCATGTGCAAGAGAGGAGAAAAACAACGTTGATTTGCAACTGAACTATGCAGAGCCCTCTCACTGCTCGGGTTTGGTAAGTGCACAGTTTGTTGCAGTAATCAAAACACGGGGTAGAAAACATTAAGCATGTTCCTAGCAGATTATTCTATGGCTGGGAATTTAGCGTTCTGTGACTGTTCATGTTCTGCTTTCATATGCATACATTTACATTTTTTTTTTTTACATAATGATACAAATAAACGAATTTTCACACTTACAAATAAATATGCCTCC
>NC_051416.1:26502345-26502682 GCF_015228065.2 Penaeus monodon
CAACGAAGCAGCTCAACCGAAGCCTTCAACCGGATTCGAAAGGAGATGAACCGCCTGCACAGAGCACCAACGGCGAACGCCAGCCGAGAAAAGCATTGCAAGGCGCGACCCTACTTAGTCAGGGAAGGAAGCCCACTTGACTGGAAGCTGTGGAGGCTGCAGGTCGCTCGGGAAATGAGGGAGGTCGGCGATGAAAGGATTCTGAGCCACTTTGGGGGATTCGGGAGAAAGTGAGTCACAAAGACACGAAGCGGGAGAGAGTTTAGCTTCGCAGGACCGAATTATCGAGTTCGTGGTGGCTCGAGCTTCGTCTTTGTGGCGTGGCTTCGTGGAATTA
>NC_051416.1:26503637-26503746 GCF_015228065.2 Penaeus monodon
TTTCCATCAAAATTGCCTGTTTCTAAACGGTCAGCAGTCCAAACTGTTCTTTTTGGTCGTAGCATTTCCACTATAAGTGTTAATTCACACTCCTCGGGGTAAAATTGCC
>NC_051416.1:26503853-26504106 GCF_015228065.2 Penaeus monodon
TGAATTTGATGACAAATATCTTTTATCTCTTCCAGAAAGAATCTAAAAGACCGACTAGCAGTATATAGGACGGCCATACCTTCAGACAATGACATAACAGGTTTCCTCGTTATAACAAGTGCGAGGAGCCTGTGAGTGACGTGGCACAACCCCATGACGTGACAGGGAGTGTGGTCGAAGGCGTGACAGAAGTAACGGTCAGTTTGGTCCATATTCGGTCGAACTGCAGATGTTCGTGCTGTTTTCGGGTCGC
>NC_051416.1:26504292-26504897 GCF_015228065.2 Penaeus monodon
CTTAAGAACGAAACTCCAAAGCTATATCTTAGACTGTCAGTCTGAATAGGCGATATGTAGGCAATATTTTTAACCGCTGTCAGTCCTCAGGCTAAGATAGACGGACAGCTCTAAACCCACTGGTAGTACGAGATCAAATGACATTTTTGTCGTTTTTAAATGTTTTTTTTTTTCATGGATAGATATCTATTTCAATCCGTAAAACACACAATAGTTGTATCTTTTATGTTAGTGTTTTCCTAGTTTTATGTCGTTCATTTTCTATTTCGATTTGAAAATATGCTTGATGTTTGATTCTTACCATCTATTATAGCAAAATTATTATGACTATTATGAGTAATTCATAGAATTGTGAATATGTTCATATACTCATACTTTGTGTTGTATATGTGCTTAGTATTTCATACTAATAATTTAATGGAGAAAGTTCTAAGCGTGACACCATGAAGTAAGAATAATTGTTTACTCTTCCAACTATGCTTTTAAATTCTATTTATATATGAGAAATGACATTCTCATGATTTTGTAAATATATGTGTATACTACTGAATATAAAATTATTGTAAAGAACAACCATTATATAAATAATTATGAGATTCATGCCA
>NC_051416.1:26505410-26505567 GCF_015228065.2 Penaeus monodon
ATGACACTTTCCAATTGAAACACCTAACACTTTTTTCTCCATTCATTTTTTTTTTTTTTTTGAATCCCAAACGTGAATGTGAGAGCTGAAGGTCCGGTTAGTTTTAACAATTTAAAATTCACACCCGATGAAATAAATTCGAGAGATAATTAGACGG
>NC_051416.1:26505686-26505756 GCF_015228065.2 Penaeus monodon
ATAACAATTATTCGGATTACTTTATATACTGTGGGTGGACTCGTGGTTGGTAGCCGGAAATATCTTTCAA
>NC_051416.1:26505967-26506520 GCF_015228065.2 Penaeus monodon
TTCTTTCCTAATATTCCAAAAGAACATATTCATCAGAAGTGAAATTGAAAAGAATAGAAATCATGGACAGTGTACCTACGTACTCAAATATGAATATGGTGTTTGTTTAAAGATTTTTCCATGCATAATCTAATCTTAATTTCCGAGTGCGCAATAAACTTCACTTTTCCGAATAGAATAAAAATTATGAAATATCTTTCTTCATTGTTATTTCGAAGATAAACATTAGACGCTAGAACCATAGAACAATACAGATGTTTAAAATGCGAAATCAATACCTTCTTTATTGACATACTCTTCTTATTCTTCAAATCATTTAGTCAGAAAAAAATAAAAAATTGAGGAGTTTTATATTATTAAACTGCTTCCTCCGACATTTCACCTTTTCTTCCTCCTCCTTTCCAATTTATATTTTGTTTATCGTTTTCCTATTTGTCTATAACTTTTTTTTTCTCTCGTCTTATTTGTTTGTCTGATCAGGTGTAAGGAAAATGTTTTCGCTCATGACCCGGGCCCATTTCCATGTGAATGGACAAAGTTTGGGAGAATAAAC
>NC_051416.1:26507024-26507117 GCF_015228065.2 Penaeus monodon
CCCCCCCCTCCTCATAAATAGAACGCTCCAGATCTCATGAAGCACAGCTTTATATAACTGTAATCCTGCCTTTGTGTTCAGTGTGTTATAAGC
>NC_051416.1:26512638-26512901 GCF_015228065.2 Penaeus monodon
TAGCCATACTATTTACTTCTACAATATATTTGTTGCGAGCTTCGACTGCAAAAGAAAAGGTGGAAAAAAAAGTTTTACATCTATTGTTAAAAATATATTTGCACGTGTGTGAAGCCTGTAAGGTTTAGCATTCAAATTTTGTTTTGAGACCAGGGATATCATTAAACTTTTTCCCTTTTTTTCTAGTCGAACTTTTGTATAATTTAAAGTATGAATGTTTAAATACGTTTCTTTGAACAACTGTGGTGTTTGTAGATTTTTTT
>NC_051416.1:26513486-26513613 GCF_015228065.2 Penaeus monodon
AGGAGTGTAAATATATCATGTATACAAGTGTGTGTGTGACACACTCTCAAACACACTTATCCAAACATACATACAATAACACATACTGCACACTTATATACAGACTAACACCAGCAATTTAAAAGGC
>NC_051416.1:26513732-26514029 GCF_015228065.2 Penaeus monodon
CTCACTCTCCCGCCCAGCCTCCATTACCGATGTTCGCCTCCGATATACCCGCTGACTACTACACATACGGTCAAATACCTGTATACCTGTAAACCCTTCCCCCTCCCCCCACTCCCTTACTCTCTTTCCATCAAAAATGCCGCGCCCATTGAGGTCTACAACGCCCAGCGCCTATTTCGGTGGCGGGGACCATTAATATACTTGAGCGGCGGTGCTTTGCCTGGTAAGATCTCTCTCCCCATCTAAGGGTGTGTTTCGACGCCTATCGAAGTATCGCCAAGGAATTCGATGTGCGTG
>NC_051416.1:26515287-26515521 GCF_015228065.2 Penaeus monodon
AGGCTATCGATATCTTTCATATCAACAGCATCCACATTCACGCATCAAGGGTAGAGATGATTATTGCCTACTCCTGTGTTATTAATCAAAGTCAATTTTAATCAAGCCAAGGAAGGTCCACAGTGGGTGAAAGTGGTGGCGAGGGCATTGTTAATTAATTTAAGGAGAGGAATGAGCTGTCTGCTGTATATAGAGTACAGATAGAGAGATTATTTGAGATGCTGTCGTTATGAG
>NC_051416.1:26515999-26516416 GCF_015228065.2 Penaeus monodon
TTTAACTAATCATAAAACATGTATATGATTTTATGATCTTCCCTAATTCTGTAGAAGTTTTAATTACATTCCTACCAAATAATGGAGACATCTACATGACCCTAATCCTCTTTTCTTTTAATGGGAAAGCTATAGTTCTAATCAAAATTCCTCCTAATCCTACAGGAAAGTGTATACCCAGCCTAACCGTACCTCATCGAATCCTTCCAAATCTCGTGGGTCTGTGAATAGAACGCATCCGACTGAATCCATGCATGGAAAATACTCTCCAGGTGTGCTGAGGTCAGTGGCTGTTCGATTATAAGTTGTTGGGACTGACCTTTGACCTTTATGCAGATTTTAACAGGACTTGGTAACGTGGGATGTGAATTGTATTGGATGGAGAAAAAGAGATTGATAAATAAAGATCATATTTTG
>NC_051416.1:26517209-26517376 GCF_015228065.2 Penaeus monodon
AAATTCCTTTTCATATGCCGCTTACGTCTCGTTCTATTCCACCCCGCGTTTACCCTTTCATTCTAATTCCATATGAGGGGATGTGATGTTATGTTGCTCTGCAAGGTGTGTGCAATGACCTTTGCAACATCCTATAAGCCTAAACCGGATCCCTGCCTTTCCATGTT
>NC_051416.1:26518081-26518151 GCF_015228065.2 Penaeus monodon
ATAGAAAAAAAATCCTTTTTCTTTTCTCTCTTTCCTTGATCTCGCGAGGAGCCAACGAGTGAGCAGCATT
>NC_051416.1:26518318-26518392 GCF_015228065.2 Penaeus monodon
AAAACCATAATTGAAAAAAAAAAAATGAATAACGATCCCAGTGAAGATAACAGCCTCGATAATGAAGGGTTTTG
>NC_051416.1:26518668-26518942 GCF_015228065.2 Penaeus monodon
TTCAGTGTGCAATGCTACCGTAGCCCTCCCTCATAACAGCCCCGCCCGTGTCATATGTTGCGGGCGGAGGCGTGGCTTACAACACCCGCCCATGTTGGAGATGGTGGGCGTGGCGAGGAGGCGTAACAATGGGTCTTATGATCGAGGGTTGGGGTATGGTTGAAGCGGGGAGGGGATGGGCGGAGGGGGGGGAGAGGGCAGAAGTTTACGGTGTGGGCGTGAATATGTATTTGAAATCCACTCGAAAAAAAAGGAACTACATATCCTCGCTGTG
>NC_051416.1:26518977-26519079 GCF_015228065.2 Penaeus monodon
GGGGGGGGGGGGGGCAGTTGGCTCTTTTTTTTTTGGGGGGGGGGGGGTCAATTCCTGTTCGTATCTTTGTTTTTCTCTCCGTCTCTTTCCTTCCACCTCCCT
>NC_051416.1:26519553-26519673 GCF_015228065.2 Penaeus monodon
TGCATAGCATCTTCATGGAGATAAAGCCCAAAATTTATGGCTAGTCTCTTGAGCAAATGACTCATCAAATGCTTGTAATAGCGGCAGAGAAAATCCTTACCAGAGAAGGACATTATCTGC
>NC_051416.1:26519750-26519961 GCF_015228065.2 Penaeus monodon
CTATTGTATGAAGTAATCGGATAGAGATATTGTTTTCATTTTTTTTTTTTTTAGCGAAAAGTCGACGCTTTCTATCGAACTGAACTTCACAATGGCACAATATTTATTCGTTTATCAATATATTCATCTATAATTCATAACTCTCTAAGATTAAATATTTTTCAGTTATTGATAGGGGGTTTATTATAGAATTCTTAGAAATTTAATTGAG
>NC_051416.1:26521071-26521371 GCF_015228065.2 Penaeus monodon
TTTTTTAAAGTTTTTTTTCCTCTCTATGAATAGAAGAAAATGAAACTTACATCTGAATTCAGTTGGTAAGAAAAATAAGGAAAATATAAAAAATGTTTCAAGTAATATTTGTGGGATAGCAGAACAGATTCTTTTCAACATTTTCCTCAGAATGGAATATGTTAATGATAATGGAGATGTTATGCAGCCTCATTTGTGTCTTTATGCATCTAACATAAATCTGAACAATACTTAGGGGAATACAGTGCTTTTTCAATTTTGTTGGGTTTATTACAATATATGTTATTCTAATACACGTAG
>NC_051416.1:26521441-26521602 GCF_015228065.2 Penaeus monodon
TGCTAAGGTTTAACATATTATTATAATATGTATATCTTTATCTCATTCCTTACTGTTTTTCTCTTTATCTTTATTGCTATCACTGCTAACATTGGTAAATACTCTAGATTATTATTCTCGATCTCTCTCTCTTCCCCTCCGTAAACGCACGCAAATATATT
>NC_051416.1:26522126-26522592 GCF_015228065.2 Penaeus monodon
TAAAATGTGTTTTTGTTAGTGTGTGTGTGTTACGCTCTACTCAGCCGTGCTCCTGCCGATGATGATAAGGCCTCATTGCACCGCGGGAAGAACATTTCATATCAACCTGGAATTAACTTGCGTCAGAATCATGATGCAAGACCTCCCCTTCACACCGCCAATAATTCATAATTATTACTAAACTATTCGACCTCAGATAAAAGATTGGAACTGGGATTATACATTAACCCGAGAGTAATTTTTTTTATCATTACTCTTTTCATTGCGTAACGAAATATTAACGTTAACTGCGAAGCGAGAACGAGCTGATTCAAGAAGCTGGAGCTGGAGAAAGATTAATTGGCCGTTAAGCAACAATTTCAGCGCAAGTGTCTTTAGCTCTGATTCATGACTTGTCAATGCATTATGTGCAATTAGAACGAAATTTCATTCGTGGATGTTGTGGCACGCACGCAGGCACACCAGG
>NC_051416.1:26522784-26523028 GCF_015228065.2 Penaeus monodon
TGCATGCTTTCCCCCTTCCTCTCCTTGCCTCGCTGTTTACATTTTGTAATCGGAATATTTTTTCTTCCTTACCTTATGCTTCCAAGTTCAAAACATCTATCAATAAAATCCATACAATAAAAAAAATCGAATTACAAAACCCAAAGACCACACACCTTCATAAGAAAAAAAAAATATAAATAAAAGCCACCCCCTATACATCTTTTAAAAATCCGAGCTACAAAACCCAAAGACCACACACCTT
>NC_051416.1:26523057-26523402 GCF_015228065.2 Penaeus monodon
TGCAATAAGCCTCCACGCCTAACTTTCGCTGATGATGGGTATTCGCGATGCAAGATCCCTGAAGATTCCCTCCTTAGCGTAAAATGTCGAGGATTAGATAAGTCTCTGTCTTTTTTTTTTTTTTCTCTCTCCCCAGCCATTGCGTCAGTGCGGGCGGTGAGGACGAGACCAGAGGGGGGGGGGGCCAAATCATTATCAAAATTGGCTCTCAAATGTTGCGTTGCGCCGACAAAAGAGGGCACTGCGTGTCTCCAGTAAACAAGATTGGATGACACCCGAAGATTTTTTTTTTCTTTTTCACCTTTTTTTTTTTACCTTTTTTTGCCTTTTCCTTGCTTTTTTTCT
>NC_051416.1:26523593-26523664 GCF_015228065.2 Penaeus monodon
CAGGATTTCCTCTATATCATTAGCTTTCCTCTTTCTTCTTTCTACTAGACTCTTGAGCTCACCTTCCTTCC
>NC_051416.1:26524267-26524616 GCF_015228065.2 Penaeus monodon
CTTATGAGAAACCACAGCCAAAAATCGAGACACACATACAAACGGTCAGACATTCCTGCACGCACACAAACAAGGGACCGACAGACAGACAAGAGAAATAAACTGGATGAGATTTGCCCACGAAAAGGGAAGGGAGTTGACGTTGGTTGATGAATGGCTTGACGAGAAATCACGCTCAGGCAAGTCGAAAAGAAATACACTCGCCAAGGAGAAATTTATACGAGGACATCCATTCTCATAGAATCTCAAGGCAGGAGCGACGTCCCTCGAGATGCGAAATATTTACTGGTGGAACGGCATAAGGTCTCCTGACATTTCGTCTTTCTCTCTTTTTTTATCTTTTTTCGTA
>NC_051416.1:26524642-26525136 GCF_015228065.2 Penaeus monodon
GAAAAAATTTTTTTTTTTTGTTTGTGGATGGTGTTTTACGCCCTACTAGGGGTTTCCTGCCGATGATGATAAGGCCTCATTGCACCGGGGGAAAACTTTTTAATATCAACCGGGAAATTTAAACCTTCCCGTCAGAATCATGATGCAAGCCCTTTCCCCTTTAAACACCGCCAAAAATTCATAATTTTTTAACTAAACTTTTCCCGACCTCAGATAAAAGTTTGGGAAAACTGGGATTATACTTTAAACCCCGAGAGTAATTTTTTTTCATTATTTTTTCATTGCGAAAACGAAATTTAACTTTAAACCCTGCGAAGCGAGAACGACCCTTATTCAAGAAGCTGGAGCTGGAAAGTTTAAATTTTTTGGCCTTTAAAGCACAATTTCAGGGGCAAGGGTTTTTTGGGCCCCGATTCATGACTTGTCAATTTCAAATTAAAGTGCAATTAAAACAAATTTCATTCGTGGATGTTGTGGCAAAAGGGACGCGGCCC
>NC_051416.1:26525362-26525558 GCF_015228065.2 Penaeus monodon
GTTTTGCAAGCTTTCCCCCTTTCCCCCTCCTTAAATTTTCCTCTTTCCGTTTACAATTTTTTTAATCGGGAATTTTTTTTTCTTCCCCTTTCCTTTTTTTCCAAGTTCAAAAAAAATCTATCAATAAAATCCAACCAAAAAAAAATTTAAAAAAATCGAATTACAAAAAAACCCCAAAAACCCAACACCCTTTTAT
>NC_051416.1:26525587-26525846 GCF_015228065.2 Penaeus monodon
CCCCCCCCTATACATCTTTTAAAAAAATTCCCAACTAAAAAAACCCAAAAAACCCAACCTTTAAAAAAAAAAAAAAATGGCTTTTATTTAATTTTTTTTTCTATGAAGGTGTGTGTCTTTAGGGTTTTGTAATCGATTTTTTTTATTGTCAGGAATTATCGAAGAGTTTGAACTTGGACACATAAGGTACGGAAGAAAAAATATTCCGATAACAAAATGTAAACAGCGAGCAAGGAGAGGAAGGGGAAAAGCATGCCAT
>NC_051416.1:26526047-26526471 GCF_015228065.2 Penaeus monodon
CCTGCGTTGCGTGCCACAACATCCATGAATGAAATTTCGTTCTAATTGCACATAATGCATTGACAATCATGAATCAGAGATAACGACACTTAGCGCTGAAATGTTGCTTAAACGGCCAATATCTTTCCAGCCTCCAGCTTCTTGAATCAGCTAGTTGCTCGCTTCGCAGTTAACGTTAATATTTCGTTACGCACTGGAAATAGAGTAATGATAAAAAAAATTACTTCGGGTTAATGTATAATCCAGTTCCAATCTTTTATCTGAGGTCGAATAGTTTAGTAATAATTATGAATTATTGGCGGTGTGAAAGGGGATGGTCTTGCATCATGATTCTGACGCACGTTAATTCAGGTGAATGAACTGTTCTACCGCGGTGCAATGGGCCTTATCATCATCGCAGGGAGCACGGACTGAGTAGAGCGTA
>NC_051416.1:26527010-26527444 GCF_015228065.2 Penaeus monodon
TACGCTCGTACTCAGCCGTGCTCCTGCCGAATGATGATAAGGCCTCATGCACCGCGGGCAAGAACATTTCATATCAACCTGGAATTAACTTGCGTCAGAATCATGATGCAAGACCTCCCTTCAAACCGCCAATAATTCATAATTATTACTAAACTATTCGACCCAGATAAATAGATTGGAAACTGGGATATACATTTTAACCCGAGAGTAATATTTTTATCATTACTCTTTTCATTGCGTAACGAAATAAACTTTAACTGCGAAGCGGAGAACGAGCTGATCAAGAAGCTGGTAGTGGCAGAAAGATCTTAATTGGCCGGTTAAGCAACAATTCAGCGCAAGGTCTTTAGCCTTGATTCATGACTTGTCAACGCATTATGTTGCAATTAGAACGAAATTTCATTCGTGGATGTTGTTGGGCACGCACGCAAGGC
>NC_051416.1:26527653-26527897 GCF_015228065.2 Penaeus monodon
CATGCTTTCCCTTCCCTCTCCTTTGCCCTCGCTGTTTACATTTTGTAATCGGAATATTTTTACCTTCCTTACCTTTATCGTTCCAAGTTCAAAACAGCTATAAGAAATCCATACAATAAAAAAATCGAATTACAAAACACCAAAGACCAAACACCTTCATAAGAAAAAAAAAATTAAATAAAAAGCCCCCCTATACATCTTTTAAAAAATCCGAGCTACAAAACCCAAAGGGACCACACACCTT
>NC_051416.1:26527927-26528283 GCF_015228065.2 Penaeus monodon
TGCAATAAGCCTCCACGCCTAACTTTCGCTGATGATGGGTATTCGCGATGCAAGATCCCTGAAGATTCCCCTCCTTAGCGAAAATGTCGAGGATTAGATAAGTCTCTGCTTTTTTTTTTTTTTTATCTCCTCCCTGCCATTGCGTCAGTGCGGGCG
This sequence comes from Penaeus monodon, assembly GCF_015228065.2. Lineage (NCBI taxonomy): Eukaryota > Metazoa > Arthropoda > Malacostraca > Decapoda > Penaeidae > Penaeus > Penaeus monodon. The sequence continues at coordinate 26,528,084 of NC_051416.1, forward strand.
GTGAGGACGAGACCGGAGGGGGGGGGGGCGAAAATCATTATTCAAAATTGGCTCTCAAAGTTGCGTTGCGCCGACAAATGGACGGGTCACTGGTGTCTCCAGTAAACAGATAGGATGACACCCAGAAGATATTTTTTTCTTTTTCACTTTTTTTTTGTTTTTTATTACCTTTTTCTTGCCCTTTTCCCTGCTTTGTTTCT
>NC_051416.1:26528472-26528589 GCF_015228065.2 Penaeus monodon
CCCACGGATTTACCTCTATTTTATCATTAGCTTATCCTACTTTCTTCTTTTGTCTTTTCTACTAGACTCTTGAGCTCACCTTCCTTCACCAAACTGAGAGATGACGTTGAGCAGACG
>NC_051416.1:26529250-26529627 GCF_015228065.2 Penaeus monodon
GGAGGCGCGTAGTAACAGAAAAGGAGAGCCATAAAACAAAGAGAAAAGAAAATGCTTATGAGAAACCACAGCCAAAAACGAGACACAATACAAACGGTCAGCCATTCCGGCACGCACACAAACAAGGAACAAACAGACCGACAAGAGTGAAATTAAACCGGATGAGATTGCTCCACGAAAAGGGAAGGGGAGTTGACGTTGGTTGATGAATGGCTGACGAGGGAAATCACGCTCAGGCAATCGAAAAGAAGAAAACACTCGCCAAGGAGAAATTTATACGAGGTAGCATACCATTTCTCATAGAATCTCAAGGCAGGAGCGACCGTCCATCGGATGAATAGCGAAATATATTTATGGTGGGACGGCAATAAGGTTCT
>NC_051416.1:26529911-26530012 GCF_015228065.2 Penaeus monodon
AGATATATATATATAAAATAGGGAGTCAATATATAGAGCTATAGATATGATAGAACGTAGAGTGAGAGATATAGAGTATGATAGATTTAGAATATATTCAG
>NC_051416.1:26530090-26530271 GCF_015228065.2 Penaeus monodon
CCGTTCCTGAGCGTCGATTCGCTCTCTCTAGCTCTCTGATACTCTCTTCTCTATCGCGTCGACGCGGATAAGAGCTCCTCTCTCTCGCATCGAATCGATCAGCGCTCTCTTCGTCGCGCTTCTCTACTTCTCGTCCACTCGTATATCTGCTCTTTACTAGCATCTCACGTCGATGATATTT
>NC_051416.1:26530700-26530822 GCF_015228065.2 Penaeus monodon
ACTGTATGTTTCCTCTCCATCTATCTAAATAACGGTCTACCTGACTCTATCTCTTTGTTACGGTGCCTCTCTGTCTCTCCTTCTGTCTGCCTGCTTCAATCTCTCTTTCCCTTTCTCTCCAG
>NC_051416.1:26530930-26531117 GCF_015228065.2 Penaeus monodon
CGCTCTCTTGCTCGCCGCACCTCCCCCCCCCCTCCCTCTTTGCCTGTCTCTCCACTTTTTAACGCTTAATAGATTAGGAGTTCAGATATAAAGTTTGGGAGGTTGGGAGACGAATGCCTGCCTAGATTCTTTCAAACAGCTTCTTGCAAAACTTGTGATGTTATAGAAGTTTTGTTTAAGGTCTGTT
>NC_051416.1:26531849-26532055 GCF_015228065.2 Penaeus monodon
CATCAGACAGACAGACAGAGTAATACGCAGAAACAATGAACGTATCTTGCTACGCTTTCATTTCCAGTAACAAATATCTTTACATCTTCAACACAAAAATGGAAAGAGAAAAGACAAAGTAAAACAATGAAAATGAACAGGCGAGAGCTAACGCACACTGAAATTTCGAGGTGAAACAAAAAACGGGGACCCTTGCCTGCCCTCCC
>NC_051416.1:26533226-26533375 GCF_015228065.2 Penaeus monodon
TCAGTAAGTTTCTCTCTTTCCTTTATTAAATTATTACCAATTTCATGGTTTGCTTTCCTGCTGTCTTGACTGCCACATTCATGAGGAAGAAAAATAGGAAACTCAGTTACTAAATTAAAATGCATCAGCACACCACCACCGACAGAGGT
>NC_051416.1:26533479-26533703 GCF_015228065.2 Penaeus monodon
AGACAGAAAGGGATTCTGAAAGCAATATACACGTATGAGAAAACCGTCAATCAGATAAAGAACATGAAAAAAGAACCGCTGTAATACTGACAATTATATCATCCATTCTCACGGACCTGGGGATAAAATGAGATTCGTTACGTCATGCTGTGTCAGTTTTCTGCACGAGATTTTGCGGGATTTGTTGTGTTCATACGAGTCGATTACGGGAAAATATACCGACC
>NC_051416.1:26534388-26534467 GCF_015228065.2 Penaeus monodon
CCTCCCGAAACGCTCACGCCAGCCATCCGCCTGGTTCCATTTTCAGCTTTAAGGCTCCAGTGACCAAGCCTAAACGGTT
>NC_051416.1:26534510-26534743 GCF_015228065.2 Penaeus monodon
CCTAATCATTTTCACACTTAGGCTCCCGCTCGTTGAATGCTGAGTGACCCTTTGAACTATTTCGATGTACGCTATTTCTGTTCATGGTTGAACAGTTCGACCGTCGCGAGGGTTGGTTTGTATCCTAACGGTAACCTTTAATCGTGTGTGGGTTGCGTTAGATATCATTATTCTGTTATTTCAAGTATGTTGCTTGAGGTTCTATCATTATGATTTTAGTGTTCGTTATTTTG
>NC_051416.1:26534786-26535565 GCF_015228065.2 Penaeus monodon
ATTCTGTGATTCCGAGCGTGTTTCTTTAGATTCTATCATTTATTTTGTTGCTTTGGTTTTATTATTATTATTATTACTATTATCTTTCTTTTTTCGTTTTTATGTTAGTGTCATCGATTAGTGCTTGAGTTATTACTCTGTATCTCTAAATATATTTTAGATTTCATCATTAGTCTTTTATCTACCATATGTTGCTCTGGACGTATTAACGTTCTACTATTTCGTGTATGTTACTTTGTATCTCAACAATATTCTATTCTCTCGAAAAATATTTTATATCTCATCTTTATTGCGTTAGTTTTCTCTTTCATGTTCTGTATTGGCCTCACCATTACTCTGTTCCCTCGAAAAAAGTTGGTCATATAATCTTATATAATCTTATCTTCATTTATTTTTATTTATATATTTTTTCATCTAATAAAGTACATCACTCCTGCTTAACTAAGGTAGAAGACGGTCTAGTCAGGATCACACGTTGAACTGAGACATCCTGTGATTTATTTCAGCGTGTTTGCTCCAGGTTCATTAATTAGATTAATCATCGCTTCCGTTGGTTCATTACTCGTACATGGTAGATGGAAGGGAAAGTTGTGGACTAATAAATCAATCGGACGGATAAATATTAGGATATGGATTATAGTGAAATGATATAGAATGATGACTATGGTGATAATAATGAATGGCAAAAAACAATTCACTGTGTTGATACTGTGGTTAAAGAAAATACAAAGGGGATTTTATTAATTATCACTTGTGCATTAATTTATTCTTCTACAAAA
>NC_051416.1:26535671-26535774 GCF_015228065.2 Penaeus monodon
TATGTGGACACTGACAAAGACTTACAGATGAAAGAGTGATGTTACTACCATTTCGAATAAAAGTAAGTGTCCACCTCATAGAGTCCGTGAGCAAGCGAAGTCG
>NC_051416.1:26535830-26536288 GCF_015228065.2 Penaeus monodon
AAAAAAGGTGACCTGTTCTAATCTTATCACTGAATAAGCTGAGTTAAGAAGAACAATTTCCTTCTTTTTCCCCTTTTCCCCGTCGGTGGGGGACTTCACGTACGGGAGTAGGGGGTGGAGGGCTTCCCATGGGGGGGAGTGAGCCTCGGGAGTCCCAAGGTGGGGAGTGGGTGGGTGGAGGAGGTCCAGGGTGGGGAGTGGGTGGGTGGAGGAGGTCCAGGGTGGGGAGTGGGTGGGTGGAGGAGGTCCAGGGTGGGGTGGAGGAGGTCCAGGGTGGGGAGTGGGTGGGTGGAGGAGGTCCAGGGTGGGGAGTGGGTGGGTGGAGGAGGTCCAGGGTGGGGAGTGGGTGGAGGAAGGAGAGGGGTGGGGGGGGATCTCTTACAGTAAGCGAACTCTTGACTCTCAAGGGGCAGGTCTGTTAGATTTATTCTTTGCTTTTTCAGGTTAAATAGCCTGTC
>NC_051416.1:26537038-26537389 GCF_015228065.2 Penaeus monodon
TGGCTGGAGGAAATGCGGCAGTTCAGAAAGAACAAACTGACTCGATCAAATTAATTAAGGTCTTTGAAACGAGATTAATAAAATGATTATCATAGCGTTAGGTGTACTATCGTTGTACTCTGTTGTTCATGAGTAATATTAGTTGGTAAACATAACTCTAGGAAAGTAATTATGCTCTTTTAGAGTTTTCCTACTTGGGAGTTCTTGATTATGTCTATTATGATTCAATTTGCTTGATAAATAATTAACAGCGCAGTAGGGAGATTGATGAGGAGGAGGTAAATAATGACAGAAACGGTAAGGAATAACATATAACGAAAAAAAAAAGGAATTGTTAATAAGAATTTTGAG
>NC_051416.1:26537426-26537534 GCF_015228065.2 Penaeus monodon
TTTTGGAAGAGGTTATGGGAATACGATGTCTGAACTCATTAGAGCTAAGTGGATTTAGTTATAAAAAAATGTATAACCTTAACCAAAAGGAAAAGAAAGAGAAGTGAA
>NC_051416.1:26537590-26537804 GCF_015228065.2 Penaeus monodon
CCACACTTCTTCATTTATACTCACCTTTATTGTTCTTTACTTCATCACATTAGAATATCTTTAAAATTACTTGTTCCTGATTAGCTTGCGTTGGAAAGTAATTCGCTTTATATACCTGCAGTCCTGGTGCTACCTCCAAGGACATTGTGATGCAGCTCGACCCTTGCTATTACAGCCACACCTGAGGTATAATTACTTCTGCTGCCATTATTTA
>NC_051416.1:26537856-26538289 GCF_015228065.2 Penaeus monodon
GATTAGTCTTGTTCCTTAGGTTATCATAACTGCAATCAGATTAGTGTTAATCTCCTACATATTCCTGTTTTTTTTATATTATTATCATTATTGTGAAAGAAGGACAGGCAGAACTTGCTTTACTTTAAGCCTTGCATACTTATATGTATCACTGTTATGACAACTAAGTTTCCTTCGTCATCCTTCTTCCTCCCAGAACCACAATCATACGAGATGTTACACTCAAAATCCCACCGCTGCCACCCATGGAATATATATCATCCCAAAACTTCTCCGGGAGATTAGAAAGAGATCAGCAGAGTAAAGAGAGCAAAATATTTTGTTGACAGGTGTTATGGGAGTCCAATCCCCTGAAGGCTGAAAGTTGCTGAGGGGAATACAAAAGAATATTGAAGATCAAAATATCACATACAAACAAATTGAGTTTTCATTT
>NC_051416.1:26538327-26538423 GCF_015228065.2 Penaeus monodon
GTTGTCGATCTTGACTTATAGATGTTTCTCAAGGTACCTAACCACAGGTCAGTTACTTTTAATATTTAATGTTCTTTTTTTCATTACATACATACA
>NC_051416.1:26538910-26539882 GCF_015228065.2 Penaeus monodon
CGGGACTCACTTTAACTGATATATTCCACGATGAAACACAAGGTCTACATCTCTCATGATCTTTTCCCGAACCAATAAACTCGGGAACATAAAAGAACGGGATGTCTAGGCTTCTCGTTTTATCGCTCTCTTTCTCTCTTTCCTCAGCATATATACTGAAAGATATGGTAGCTTTGCCTTTTTCCTGTTCCTCAGACTGCTTCCATTCCAAGACGATAGGAGCTTTTCATACGGTACCAGTATAAATTGATTAAATTAACTCTTTTTCATCTTGAAGTGGTTAGTTCAATACCTAATTCACTGTTTTAAGACCGTTTAGGTATATCCACTGTGCAGATGTTCCCACTATTCACTTTCACAGAGGAATGTTATAGATTCTATTTATCAGATGTACTTTTCAGTGAAAGTGAATCAGGTTCAATATATCTGGCATTCGTCCCTCCCCACCCAATCTTCCCCTCCGTGGCTTCTCAACATGGAACAGGGAATAAGGAACCTATTCCAAGATTCTGGTTTAACTGGCCACCAAGAGAGACCACATTTAGGCCATCCCTCACTGGCTAAGTACATTTCCACAGATACTATTAACCAATGAACGCCATCAGAAGCACGGATGCTGCCATCTGTTGGTAAGCGACGCAACTGGAATTAACTAGTTTCAGCGGTGCGGGAATTTCAATGCAAATCGTCGTCAGTTAATCTTCCTTACGCTGTCCCTTCGCCGCTTCCTATGTCCGACCCCCCGGTGATAACATATAGGGTGGGCACGACGCCGAGACTGAACGGTTACGGAGTCTTAGAATGATTCGGCTGTTCTCCATCTGGTTCCGGCTTTTCGCGACTGTGATGGCGATCGAGGTTTCTGTATTTTGTTTTTAGTTTCGTTGTCGGGAAGGTCAAAGTTGGGTGGAGTAATCTAAGCTACGCCAAAAGGGAAATACGCGCACAATGACGAAACTTATATCACTGTTT
>NC_051416.1:26540362-26540582 GCF_015228065.2 Penaeus monodon
AACCTCACTTACTTATGTGACAAAATTAATTCTAATGCGGAAATTAACAGGATTAAACGATGCTATTATTATATATCCCTGCACTTATTCCGGTGAACGCTGCTACCGCAATAATTAGAAGACTGGTTAACATTATCACTATTATCATTAAACTGTTATTTCATTTCAGTTTTCTCTTGCATTTAGACTAGCAACGTTGCCAGAGGCGTGGAGCAAGGCC
>NC_051416.1:26540920-26541256 GCF_015228065.2 Penaeus monodon
TTTACACACCACTCTCGGGAATAATAGTGGGCAATAGTGAGACACTTAAAGGAGGCTGTAAGAAGGCATTCACAGAGGCAGCCACACAAACCACTCGCGCTGAAATCTATACATATTGTGGCGATTCCAACGTAAATTGGGAGGGTTTGCATTTTTGAAAAAATCTAATCTGGGAAAATATGGGGGATTCCGCAACTCGATTTTTTGTCACTTTGATTAATGAAAATATGCTCACGATTCCCACCTGGGGAGACTGGAAAAAAAATTTAAGGCGGGGTGATGTGGGGGATGTAGATAACGGTAAGATTGATGTTTAAAAATGTTTGAAAAGTTTTT
>NC_051416.1:26541376-26541458 GCF_015228065.2 Penaeus monodon
GATTGAAAGCATGTGAAAAGGTAATTAATTGATATTTTTTTGCGTAAAAATTTTTGTTTGGGGAAAAATTTCCCTATGAAAC
>NC_051416.1:26543685-26544322 GCF_015228065.2 Penaeus monodon
GTGTGGAAGTCTGAAATCTGGAAATGCTACTGTGGTATCGAGTTTGGTCTGAGGGTAACGAATGGTAATTGATATTGATATCAGAAAAGGAGGGAAGAATAAGAGGCGAATAAGGAAAATAGAGGGATTTTTGGAGAAGAAAAAAGGAGAAGGGGGGAGAAGGGGAGGGAAAAAAAGAGAAGGGGGAGGGAAAGAGAAGAAAAGTAAGGGGGGAGGGAAAAGGGGGAGCTAAAAATGCAAGGAAAAGGGAAGGGAGGAAATGTAATTTTTATGGGATAAAGGAAGGGAAAAAGGGGGAGGAATAAAAAGGGGGAAAGGGGGAGAAAAAAAGAAAAAATTTTACAAAGAATACAATATAGGGGCGGGGGAAAACAGAGAAAAGGAAAAGGAAAAAGGAAATACAGAACGAAAGGGGGGAAAAGATAAGATAGGGGGGAAAACAATAACGAAGAGAGAGAGAGTATATTTTGGGGGATGAAGAAGGAATAAAAAAGGGGGGATTAAAAAAAAAAATTTTAAAGAAAAGGGAGAAAAATTTAAAAAAAAAAGGGGGGGAAAAATTTTAACGAAGCAATGGGAAAAAAGAAAATAAAAAAAGGGTACAAAGGGGGAAAGAGGAAGAAAAATTTAAGAGGGG
>NC_051416.1:26544570-26544854 GCF_015228065.2 Penaeus monodon
TATAAGGAAAGGCGGGTAAAATTATCCAGAAAACATGGTTGATAGAGAACACGTGATAAAAATGGTAAGACACGAGAACAGGAAAGTTGTTAACATTGAATTATAGAAGAGATGAAAAAGAAAATACGAAGGGTGTAAGAAAGAAAGAGAGAGAAAAGGGGAAAGGGGGAAATGGAGGGGGAAAAAATATAAAAGAGAAGGTGGGGGGGAGGAAAGGAAATAGTGAAAAAAAGTGCGAAGGAGAATCACCTAAAAAAGTTGAGGAAAGTAATAAGAAAACGTAG
>NC_051416.1:26544893-26544997 GCF_015228065.2 Penaeus monodon
GACGTAAAATGTTAAGAATATCAAAAGAACGAAATAAAAAGACTGAAAATCAGCTCCTTTAAGGTAAATCGTCATTGACATCATTGCAACTCGCCCCCCCCACT
>NC_051416.1:26545282-26545387 GCF_015228065.2 Penaeus monodon
AGTAACTCACTCTAGACCTCATCATATTCTCATTTTCACCCTTACGCATATGTCAACCTTCCCTGTCACTGCGATGGGGTTGCGTGCGTTACCTCGGAGATGATG
>NC_051416.1:26545873-26546193 GCF_015228065.2 Penaeus monodon
CTATTTTCATATTCTATAATGCCATTATGCTACACAGATATTTGTTTTTGTACTTTTTTCGTGCCTAATTGCCTGCTAGTCTGTCAGTCTCTCTGCCTCCCCTTTCATTTATTGTACCAAATGTCATAGTTTCCCCCACAATACTATTTCACTGCAAAACCCACGAGAAAATGTCATGCATAAATCTCAAGATGTAGAAACAAAACGCACGTTAAAGTCCATTGCAGAATGATGAACAGAACTCGCAAATTACAAGTACATTAGCACTAAAAAAAATAGCTTCCCCTTCGATTGCTGCCAGGCACTGTTAAATATGTTAA
>NC_051416.1:26546590-26546700 GCF_015228065.2 Penaeus monodon
TACTTTAAAAAAGCTTTTTTTTTCCCTTTCCCTTTTTGATTTTCGTTTTTAAAATTTGTAAAGGTTTTTTGGCTTACTTAATACTTTTAAGGATTAAAATTTTTTTGGAT
>NC_051416.1:26546727-26546931 GCF_015228065.2 Penaeus monodon
TTTATATTATTTTTTTTTAAATATTTTTTAAGTTTTTAAATTTTTTTGATTAAATTTTAAATTTTTTAAAAAAATAAAAATATATAATAAATTTAATATAAAAAAAAAAAAAAAAAAAAAAAAATTTTTATTAAAATAAATTGAAAAATTTTAATATATTATATATAATATAAAAAAAAAAAAAAAAAAAAAAAAAAAAAAAAA
>NC_051416.1:26547068-26547357 GCF_015228065.2 Penaeus monodon
TAAAATTTAATAAAAATTTAAAATAAATATATATATAAAATATATATTTAAAAATAATTTTTATTTAATTTCTTAATTAATAATATTTATTAATAATATTTTTATTTTTTTAAATTTTTTATTTTTTTTTTAAATCTTAAATCTCTCAATACTTTTTTTTTAATAAAATTTATTTTTTTTTAATTAATTAACATTATTTTAATAAAATTTTTTTTTTTTTTTATATATATATTTGTACACTAACTTTGCCCTTTTTCGCCTACCTCTCCCACCACCTTTGACCATTGAT
>NC_051416.1:26549031-26549663 GCF_015228065.2 Penaeus monodon
ATGACGTCATTCACGCACAACCACTCCACCAAGCATTACCACGTAAAACTCGAGAGTGGAATTTAGATGTAAAACTCTTGAAAGGCAGGATAGAACAATGAGTCACAGAGTATAATCCTTCAAGTCTTTTTATACATCAATCGGGGGTGGGCTAAAACATTTAATTTTCTCCTAGCTTTCGTCAAGAAGCGAGGCCGCGTGCCTTTAAATGTAGCATAAAAAAAGGAGAGAATTTTGTTTCCCGTAACACAAAGATTCCAGCCTGCTCATCCGGGTCTTTCTTTTGAGCGTTGTTGAAAGATTTCTTCGAGTCAAAAACAAACAGTAATGCTGTAATTCAAGAGAGCTTCTTTGAAGTCAGTGTCACTGGGTGGAAAGTTCTCGAGAATGCACTACTATTGAAGTACTCGAAAGCTGTCTTAGGCATTCCTGCTACACGTAATATTTTACTTCGTTGATGAGGTATAATGGTGTAAATGCGTTTTTATTTTTCTTGTCTGTAATGGGTTCATAATAGATGTTGTCTCTGTAGTGTATCATCTCTCATAAGCAAGTTACAACTACCGTTACAGTGCTTTTTTTTGTTCATTTCTCCCACTCGGGCCCCACCCCTCTTTCTGAAATGGTCGTAT
>NC_051416.1:26549690-26549820 GCF_015228065.2 Penaeus monodon
GACCAATATACACTGTTTTTCAGTGCATCTCTCCAAAAAGGATCGGTCTCTCCCTCTCATCGGTTAGAATTTGCACTATCTTTGTTATTTTGGGGGTATTAGTTCAAAGTCTTGTTTAGCTTATTACGCG
>NC_051416.1:26551346-26551461 GCF_015228065.2 Penaeus monodon
ATCGGTCCATCGAGGGGTCGGACTCAGTCGGTATCCTCCACACTCTACTCTATCTCGGTCGGGTCTCTCGACTCTAAGAGGGTGCTGATGGCGAGGGGAGCCTCGGGAGTCAGGG
>NC_051416.1:26551657-26551755 GCF_015228065.2 Penaeus monodon
CTACATCCTCCTATCCTTCATATAATGGAAGTAACAGGGGTACTCGGTTCCGACTCTACGTTTCTGCAGTCAGTGCGATTTGCCTCTGGTCTCTCAAG
>NC_051416.1:26552433-26552526 GCF_015228065.2 Penaeus monodon
TGGGGGGTGTGTGCAAGGGCCGTATGTAAGAATATAATCAGAGTATTGCACGAAAATAGTACTTAATAATGTTTATAGTTTCTAATGTTTCAA
>NC_051416.1:26554365-26554793 GCF_015228065.2 Penaeus monodon
ATGTATATCAGTATAATAGGGGAATTGTACAATTATGAAAAAAAAAATTGTCAGATAACGAAAAGGAATTGATAATTCGTTATCAAAATGATCCACAATTATTAGAAAAAGCCATAATTAAAAAAGAATAAACTTGAAATACAAAACATAGAAGAAAATGGTTGGATGAGGCATTTCAACACACAGGTCAAAGGAGGGGAGAAAATATCATCACTTGACATGACCTGCTCGCGTGAAAATGACCTGGGGTACTAAATGTTAAGTGAACCGTAAACTTTAGTTACTGTATTTGTACTATGAAAAATACCGAATAAAAACAAAACACATCATACGTGTAATGTCACAAGACAAGAAAAGAAAAAAACCTAATTTTGGAATATTACCACTACGATGACGAACTTGATTAATGAACTCGGATTCACATGGTT
>NC_051416.1:26555279-26555367 GCF_015228065.2 Penaeus monodon
GCTAAAACACGCCCTAAAGAAAATTACTAAAAAATCAATTAAAAAAATAAAGGATAATCTACCATCAATGGAAATCGCAGAACATGCA
>NC_051416.1:26556746-26556835 GCF_015228065.2 Penaeus monodon
TGGGGGGTTGTGTGACAAGGGCCATATGTAAGATATAATCAGAGTATTGCAAGAAAATAGTACTTAATAATGTTATATTCAATTTTCAA
>NC_051416.1:26557847-26557992 GCF_015228065.2 Penaeus monodon
GAACAGCTGATTGGCCGATAGGACAACCCTCGTGGTTGCAAGTTATGTTAACTTAGCCTTAAAAATTCCGGGGGAAAGTGGCCAGTACCCCCCCATATTTTTCAGGTTTTAAGAGGGGACCCGCCGGGACGAGCTCATACGTTTG
>NC_051416.1:26558671-26558769 GCF_015228065.2 Penaeus monodon
AATGTATATCAGTTTTAAATAAATTGTACAATATGAAAAAAAAATGTCGATAACGAAAAGGAAATTGATAATTCGTTATCAAAATTCCAATTTATTTG
>NC_051416.1:26558908-26559089 GCF_015228065.2 Penaeus monodon
GGGTACTAAATGTTAAGTGAACCACAAACTTATTTAAAGTATTTGTACTATGAAAAATACGAATAAAACAAACACATCATACGTGTAACATGTACACAAGACAAGAAAAGAAAAAAAACTAATATTTGGAAATTAACACTAAAGATGCCAACTGATAATGAACTCTGGATATCACACGCTT
>NC_051416.1:26560329-26562111 GCF_015228065.2 Penaeus monodon
TCCGTTTCCTCCATATATGCTACCTTGTACACTGTCCTTAACCTGCGTGCGTGTGTGTGTGGCAGTGTGAGTGTATAGATATATGCCTCACATCCCGTCCATTTGTCTAATCCGGCGTATCTTTCTCTTTCCTTAACATCAATATTACTCGGTTACTCTCCTCGTTGCTTTTGCAGCCTTACTCCCGTGTTTGTCTGGGTGATCGATACCCCGACAATACCCGCCGTAGACAGATTTCTGTTTGCATTCGACCCCACATTTTTCACTGCGATTCATGGCTCTCACCTGCGCCCGTTTCTTTTTCACACGCAAACCTATTCTGCATTCAACTTGGGGGACTCGGGCAGAATTGAGATGGGAACGATTGAATCGCTCTTAGATGAAGAATGGGAAGACATGCGGATAGGATAGGGACCATCTAATGAATATGTGGTTTGGAGAATGGAAATGGATGTAGGATAGGATACCACGTCTAGCATCTTCTATCGGCATCACAATTGGATATGACGGAATAGATACGGGAAAAACTGACGATATATACAATATAGGAACTAACTCACATTATAGTTGAAACAGGACTAAAGCACCTTGGAAGACCTAAACATGATATATCACTACTAAATCAATGACAAAGATGAAATGAATATCAATAATAAAGTAAAAATGAAACAGTCACAAAACTTATGATTTGTGATTTTTATATCAACTACCATCCCTTCCCATTTTTACTTTTGCCCCCTCTTTTCTTGCCGTTCCTGCCAATATATGTACGCTATGTACACACGTGTCCTTATGAACCTGCGTGCGTGTGTGTGTGGCAGTGTGAGTGTAAAGATATATGCCTCACATCCCGTCCATTTGTCTAATACCGGGCGTATACTGATGTCATCATTTCACTTAAACAAATCAATAATTATCGGGTTTACTCTGCATCGGTTTGCTTTTGCAGCCTTAGACTCCCCGTGTATTGTCTGGGTGATCGATACCCCGACAATACCCAGCAGTAAGAAAAGATTTATTGGTATTTGCATTACGACCCCACATTTTCACTGCGATTCATGGCTCTCACCTGCGCCGTGTTCCTTTTTCACACGCAAACCTATTTCGACTGAATATCAGACTTGGGGGGAAAATGGGAGAGGAATAAGTGAAGAATTGGAAGATTGAATGACAGCTTAGAGGAAGAATGGGGAAGAATGCGAGGATTAGGATAAAGAGGGAGCATGAGGTAATGAAATAATGTGGTGTTGGAAGAATGGAGAAGGATGAGAGGATAGGATAGCAATGTATAGGAAGAATGAGGTAATGGAATAACGAGATGTAGGAAGAATGGAGGAGAATGAGATACGGGAAAAAATGAGAGGATAATATAACAATTGATAGGAAGAAATAACAGAAAGAATAGTGAAGAAAAGGAAATAAAGCAACATATAGGAAGAACATTAAAGAATGAGATAATGAAATGACATAAACGAAGAGTGACAAAGAATGAGAATGAAATATCAATAATAAAGTAAAAATGAGAAAACAGAATAACAAAAGAATGTAGAGTGGATTATATGGTGAAATATATGATATAAAAGGAACAGAGAGGTGCTTTTAAAGATTTTAAATATACTGATTATTAAGCATTGTTGTCAACCTGTTTAACTATAGATCAATCTACCATGAATATTCTATTAGCATGGGAAGGTCAATGTAGTTGTGTCCGTTTGACAGCTTCCACGTAGGAGATTGGGGTATGTAGTATTCCATGTTTGTTTGTTTTTTCTGAATGTTCCA
>NC_051416.1:26562456-26562530 GCF_015228065.2 Penaeus monodon
GCATGCACTGTAGTATTCTCTATGTATAATTGATAGAGGTGAGATGAAAACAAGCACCGTTTATCTTTCTACTC
>NC_051416.1:26562621-26562849 GCF_015228065.2 Penaeus monodon
ACCGATGAAATGTTTAAAAATCGTATCAAACATCTGCAAAAACAAGCATATCGTTTCAACACACGATTTATTTAGTCATATTGTAATAACATTATATGTTTAGATATTGAAAGCTTTATGTTAAATTGATAGATACTGAAGCGATGTTAAGAGGGAGTAGTCAAGAGGCAGAGCAGAGAGAGAGAAGAAGAGAGGAGAGTAAAGGAGAAAGGCAAAAGAGCATAGAAG
>NC_051416.1:26562940-26563392 GCF_015228065.2 Penaeus monodon
ATACTGAAAGACAGAACAAAAGAGAGAATTAGAGAGCGAATAGAACGAACGCAGACAGAGAAAACAACGTTAGAAAGTGAGACACAAACCAAAAGAAAGGAAAAAATAAAAGACAGAAAATGAAAGCGAAATACGGAAAGACAGGCATGAAAGACAGAAAGTAATATTCCTCTGTCCTCCGCAGTTCCTCCCCCTTTTCCTCCATATCCGAACCCGATTCGACACGAAGCTTCGAGAAGAGCTCGAACCGACCCGAAACGCTCTCCGAAAAAGGCCAACGAATTAAAACCTCAACTGCGAACGTTAGGCTTTTGGAGATTACGTCGCGAAATAAAGTAGCTCGGGATCGATGGCTTAAAGTAGCATTACGAAACGAAGTCAGTGAAGTCACTCGCGGATGGCGGGGAAGACGAGTGACATCAAAACGACCATTGTGGTGAGAGGAAGAAAGA
>NC_051416.1:26563588-26563768 GCF_015228065.2 Penaeus monodon
AGGGGGGGTGTTTGTATGTGGCGATGGGTTGGGGGTGAAGTTAGATTTTTAAAGTTGATGAGTACACAGGCCAAGGTCAAGTTTAAAACTATAACAAAGGTCATGGAAACGGAAAAAAAAGTTGCCTTTCTATTTAGTACAAAGCGTTTGGGAAAGAAAGGCGAATTATGTATCAAAAAG
>NC_051416.1:26564249-26564613 GCF_015228065.2 Penaeus monodon
CTATCTCTTCTTTTATGATATCGAAGCACTAAGAGGTTGCAGGTCACGACTTCAGCCTCAAAGGAAGGTTATTCACACCGATTTCCTCGCGCGTGCCGTTCTCAAATCCGAATGTTATGGTATGTAACGCCGTTATTATCACCGTGTCAGGGAGACCGGGTGCACGTGGGGCCGCTCGGACGCTCCCCTTTCCTCTAAGGGATTTTTACTTCGTTTTTTTTATGCGTGTATTGTTATTAGTATTATTTTCTCCGTTTATGATTTTTTTTTTTTTTTTTTTCGTCTGTATCCGAGTGTTAATTTAGGTTGAGAGGGGATGCTGTTGAACTGTTTATTTGAACCTGTTGGTGTGTAACTAACTGCT
>NC_051416.1:26565129-26565394 GCF_015228065.2 Penaeus monodon
TACCCTCTCACACGCACTAACGCACACCCACTGCCCTACGATACACGTGCTGACTTGAACAATAAAAAAATCTCCGTACTTGTTCCTCCTTCGCGAAACAATCTAACTCACTCAAGACTCAAGGCGCAAAAAATCACACATATCCGAGATAACGGAACAGATTACGAAAATAGTCGTTTTAATTGGCACTCGGAAGTAAAGGAGAGGGTGAGGGGTAGCTTCATATAAGCCAGGAAGAGAGACGAGTTTGGAAATCAAAAATACG
>NC_051416.1:26565427-26565603 GCF_015228065.2 Penaeus monodon
TCGAAATCAAGCTGAATATATTTTTAGACATTTACTTTTCTCTTTCAATCAGATTGGATAAGGTTTCATGCTGCAATGTCTTAATAAAGGGGCTTTTTAAGTGCGCGAAGAGATCCTCTGATCATATTACTCCTGCGAGAATTTTCAAGACAGGGAGGGAGGCACTGATATAATCT
>NC_051416.1:26565877-26566839 GCF_015228065.2 Penaeus monodon
ATATGAAATATAGTCTATGGCAGGTAATAATTACTTCATTGCTCGAAAATGAACACTTGACAATTAATTTTGCTAACTTGAGCATCTTCACAAACACATAGACATATAACACATCAAAATAAAACAAAAGAAGCGAGATCTGCGTTACACAGACAATATAAATGCATAAAGATTTCAGATAAAAAGTGCAATATTCAATTGAATTTCTTCTACGTGTTTTTTTTTTGCAACCTCCAGTAATGCAATTCCCATAAATAATCAAGTGAGTCATATATGCAAAAAAGAGGCTTCTAAATATGCAAAGTGTGTTAGATTTCTTTGCATGACGGATCAAATTGGCACTCGACTTTATCGTCATTATCATGTTCACATGAATGAATGAATGAATGAATAAATAGAAAAATAGAAAATGAATGAATAAAAAAGGAAGAAAATCAATGAATAAAAATTATGAAAAAGAAAAATATAAAATAAATTAATGAAAAATAGAAAAAAATAGAAAAAAGAGAAAATTAATTAAGGAAAAAGTTAAGTGCAGCATATGTAAATATATTCATAAATAGATGTGAATGACTGATAAATAAATATACAAAACGAAATATAAACGCAATATATACAGAAGATAGATTTCATTAGAATTTATAGAAGATGAAATAAATACGTAAAAACGAAATAGATTTAACTTAAGAAAATGAATAAACATAAAAAAATAAAACTAAAATAGATATTTTGATGTAGGAAATTGGTAAAATATACAATATATTTCAGCCTGCTTTATCATGTCTATTGTCACCGTTAGGTTATATTTCTACCGCCTTGGACGATAGACACCCACAACATACCAATCTCCTACATCTATTTCTCGTATAGTTATCCTTTTCATCATTTTCCATCTCTATCTTATTCTGTTCGTCTCCTCCATCAGTACCATTTCCATGCTACTGAACCTCCATCAAGACCTC
>NC_051416.1:26566887-26567912 GCF_015228065.2 Penaeus monodon
CGATTTCAATGCTTCGTATCTCGGTTCGAATCTGCCTACCGGCTCCATCAACATAGCATCCGACCCTCTGAATTTCCATCATTCCAGACAGCCATCATATGCCATATGTCATCCACGAAGGTTATGGCAATCGTGGCAACGCTTTATAAGGTTTTCCGTTCGTCTGGGGGGGGGGAGAGGAATAAGTTCTTAGTCTTATGAGGTATGCCTGTTGTGTACTACTAGGACATCTGTACAGCCATAAACGTCAAAACTCCTTTAGTGGTTTTGCCTATAGAAGGGGAACTGGGGTATGGGGTGGGGAGAGAGAGGGGATGAGGCGAGGAGAACAGGATAGGGGGGGGGAAAAGGGGTGAGGCGAGGGGAACAGGGGTAGGAGAGTGGGGAGAGAGGGGGTGAGGTGAGAGATGGGTAAGGGAGTGGGGAGAGAGGGGGGTTAGGCGAGGGTAGGGGAGTGGGGAAAAGAAGGGTAAAGTGAGGGGAAAAAAAGGGTGGGGGGAGTGAAAAAAGCAAAGGGGGTAAAGGCCAGGGAAGGGGAAAGGGGTGGAATGGGAGGGGAAAGGGGGATAAATTCTAAAGGGGGGGGGGGAGGAATGGGGGGGTTTTTTGAACCGGGGGGAGGCAGGGGGGAAAAAAAAAATGGGAAAAAAATCTTGTTAAGAGAAAAAAGTAAGGCTGAGGGACGGAGAATGGGGGTGAAGGATTGTAGAAAGGGGAGACAGAGCGAAAGGAAGGGTCAATGGGAGAGGGAGGGGGCGGTAGGGAAGAGGGAAGATGTAGAGAAGGAGAGAGTAAATGAAAGAAGGTATAAAGGTAAGGAGGAAGGAGAAAGAACAAAAGGGAAAAGGAGGAGGGAAGGAGAAGGGAAATGAAGGATGAAAGAATAAGTAAAAAAGGAAGGGGGAATAAAAGAAAAGGGAAACGAGGGGGGGAGAGTTGGAGGTAAGAGGGGGGGGAAAAATAAAAGGGGGGGGAAAAAGGGGAAAAGGAAAAAGGGGGAGGGGCAAAAAGTAATCCCTAAAGGT
>NC_051416.1:26568016-26568092 GCF_015228065.2 Penaeus monodon
AACGGAGGGAAAAAAATTTTTTTGGGGCCCCCACCCCCCTCCCTGCCCATGACCCCCTTCTCAAACCTTTTCCTTT
>NC_051416.1:26568415-26568526 GCF_015228065.2 Penaeus monodon
TTCCCTTTTCTTCCCCCCCTTTAATCCCTTTTCCCGGTTTTCTTAAAATCCCTTTAAAAAAACCAAAAACTTCCCCTTCCCTTTTGGGCCCTTATGGGAAGGGGAATAAGG
>NC_051416.1:26570994-26571982 GCF_015228065.2 Penaeus monodon
CGCCGCAGGAAGGGGGCCCCTCTCGTCCCAGCCGCGAAGACCGGAGTTATGTTTTTCCTTCATAAACCTTTCATGTTCTTTGTAAGTTATGATGACCGGAGTCGTGGCGGTGGGAGAAGAGGATGAGGTGGGGGAGGAGTGGGAAAAAAAAGGGTGGAGTGGGGGAAGAGTGGGTGTAGTGGGAGGAGAGGGTGGAGTGGGGGGGGAGTGGGTGGAGTGGGAGAAGAGGATGAGGTGGGGGAGGAGTGGGAAAAAAGGGTGGAGTGGGGGAAGAGTGGGTGGAGTGGGAGAAGAGGATAAAGGTGGGGGAAAGGAGGGGGGAAAAAAGGGTGGAGTGGGGGAAAGGGGGTGGGGGGAGAAGAGGATGAGGTGGGGGGGGAAAGGGGAAAAAAGGGGGAGGGGGGAGGGGTGGGGAGTGGGAGGGGGAGGGTGGAGGGGGGGGGGAGTGGGGGAGTGGGGGGAGAGGGGGGAAAGGGGGGGAGGGGGGGGAGTGGGGGGAAGAGGGGAAAGGTGGGGGAGGAGTGGGAAAAAAGGGTGGAGTGGGGGAAGAGTGGGTGTAGTGGGAGGAGAGGGTGGAGTGGGGGGAAAGTGGGTGGAGTGGGAGAAGAGGATGAGGTGGGGGAGGAGTGGGAGGAAAAGGTGGAGTAGGTGGAGTGAGGGAGGAGTGGATGGAGTGGAAGAAGAGGATGAGGTGGAGATGGAGTGGGAGGAAAGAGGGAGAGTAGAGAGGGAAAGGGTTGATGGAGGAGGCAAAAAGTGTAAGGGAAAAGGGGGAATGGGGGTTTGGGGGGGAAAAGGGAAGGGGGGAGGGGTTTTGGAGAAGGAATGGTCAAGGATGTAAAAGGAAGAGAGGGAGGGAAGAAATAAAGAAAAGGGTGGGGAAAAGGGGGGGGGAAGGAAAAGGGAAAGGGGGGAAAAGAGAACAAAAAAAGGGGAAAAGGGGAAAAGGGGTTTAAAAGGAGAAATAGGAAAGGGAAAGGGAAATTAA
>NC_051416.1:26572501-26572647 GCF_015228065.2 Penaeus monodon
TCAGCGCAATTCAAACTTATGCAGAGCACAACACGCGGCTCCTAGCAAGGATATGAAAAAAGTTTCGCAAATAAATTACATTTTCGGCTTGGGTATAAAAAGAGAGGTTTTTATAGGGGGGCTTTGATTTCCTTTTTTCTTTGAAT
>NC_051416.1:26572705-26573052 GCF_015228065.2 Penaeus monodon
AAAAACCCAGGGGTCCCCAAATAGTGTCAGGTTCCAGTTTATTGTGTTTTTAAGGGGGAATTATTTTCCTTCTCCCAGTAACTGTCTCTAAAATATTCTCAAACACTCTTGCTTTCAGAATCAAGAATTCCCGTAAATTTGTGCATCAAAAGGAAAAAACAAATGATTGATTTGGGTTTGAAATTTTCCATCAAATCCATGATAATTCTAATATTCCAATGGCGTTTTTGATATATATTTTCTCATTTATTTATATTTTTTTTCCTATTCTGTTATTTATATCTAATTTTCTTTTTTATATCTTTCCTTTTTGATATTTAGAAAAAGAAGGGAAGGTCACGTTGCAT
>NC_051416.1:26575077-26575164 GCF_015228065.2 Penaeus monodon
CAAACATAGCGCCCCGTTTTTCGCACAGATAAACAAACACCGCTTTAACAACCATCCTTCATGACCAGAAAACAATATAGATCCATT
>NC_051416.1:26575580-26575699 GCF_015228065.2 Penaeus monodon
GGGTATTATTTCTTCAACTAACTTCGAATCCATTCTACTGTAAAAATTAAGAAAAAGAAAACTCTGAAGTTTCTCAATCACCTCATCTTTTCCTGTATTCTTAATTCACGCTCTCTACG
>NC_051416.1:26575788-26575864 GCF_015228065.2 Penaeus monodon
ATGAAAAATATTTTCTTCCTGTCGACAAAAATCTGCGTTTTTTTCACTTTGTTTTCTCTTTTCTTTTCTCCCTCGC
>NC_051416.1:26576307-26576654 GCF_015228065.2 Penaeus monodon
TCTTTTACCACTGTTATCCTCTCTACTCCCCTTCTCCCTCTTCCATGATTATTCCTCTCTATTTCTTACTTCCCTTTTCTATGTTCGTTCCCTCTATCCCCCTTCCGCTCTTCCACATTTATTTATTCTATCCTCCTCCCCCTCTTGCATACTTATCCCCTCTATCCTCCCTACCCCTCTTCCATATTTATTGCTTCTATCCCCCCTTATCCTCTTCCTTACTTCTTCCTTCTTCCTCCCTCTCTTCCACATTTATTCCCTTTATCCCCCCTACCGCTCTTCCATACTTATTCTGTCCATCCCTCACTCTTCCACATCAATTCCTTCCCTTCTTCCATACTTACTCC
>NC_051416.1:26576745-26577757 GCF_015228065.2 Penaeus monodon
CCCTCACCCACGCCCGCTGGACAATCCTCCATTCGGCCGCCCCAGAAGCACCTACGGAGATCGGGGGCTGTTGACTGCACCCAATCCTCATGATGGTCTTATGATGCCTTACCATACGGGGTGATCCTTTCCCATGCTTTCTGGACACGCTCCTCTGTGCTCCTGGCGTCCGGTTGCGAAATGTGAGGTTGAGGACAGGTTATATTGGGCTGAGTGGAAGGGGAGGGGAAGAGAGGGAGTGAGGGGGAAAGGGGGGATTGAGGGGGAGGGGTGGGAGTGATTTGAAGGGTGGGAGTGAGGGGAAGGGGGGGATTGAGGGGGAGGGATGGGAGTGATTTGAAGGGTGGGAGTGAGGGGGAGGGGGCGAGGGGAAAAGGAAATGGGTGAGGGGAGGGGAGACGTGTTAAGGGAAGGGTGGTATGAGGGGGGGAAGTAAATGACGATGGGTTAAGGGAGAGGGATGGGCGAGGGGAGGGATTGAAGAGATAGGGAAGAAAGGGTTGAGAGGAGAAGAGAGTTAGAACAGAGGAAGAATGACAAGGGGAAAAGAAGGTTAAGAGGAGGATAGAGATAGAAGAACGAGAGGGAGAGGGGAGAAATCGGGAATAAAGGGTAAGAGTGAAGAAGACTGGGGAGGGGAGGGGGGAGGAAGGGAGATGAAAAGTGGAAAGAGAGAGAGAAAAAAAGAGAGAAATGAAGTGGGAAAAATGAGAATTATAGAGAGGAGAGACGGAGGAACGATAGAAGATGAGAGAAGAGATGAATAAAAAAGGAGAAAAAAAAGAAATACGAGGAGGGAGGAGAGGTGAAGAGGAAGTGAAAGAACATACCAGCAGCCGGGGTGGGAGGCTACGTAGAGTTCCGTCTGGTTTCACGCCGATGATGAAATCGACTTTCTCATTTTCTGAAGCCCACAGAACTCCTTTCTGAATCAGTTCAAGTGTTTCTCTACTTCTCCTATTCAGGTTGTGCTTTCGTCTGTCTGTCACCCTCCTCACTTTCTCTCTTTCAG
>NC_051416.1:26577931-26578407 GCF_015228065.2 Penaeus monodon
CTTAATTTGTCATGAGCATTGCCATTCATCCCTTCCTGATGGACGTCACAGTGGTTTCTTATCATTATTATTGCAGTATTATGTATATTTTCCAAAGGGAGACCGAGTTCAAAATATCAGCATTATCATTCAAATGCATTGTTATAACTACTTATACCATTATAACGAGGTAAGTTGTGCATAGTAACGATCATGAAATACCATCCTTATTATTATGATTCGGAACAAACAATATTATCGCCTTTTATCCAAATATCAACACACTCTTCAACACCTTCCATTAAATATATAGATACCCTGCAGCGTTGATATGAAACATGTAGATAATCCTGAACAACATCTCTCTAAATGTCTCAGACACATAACGGTTGGATATAGATGGCTGACACAAGAGGAATGAACTTAGGCAGCATCTCTCCAGCGTGACAACCACTTCCGGATAAACATTAGTCATGGCATTCATCCTCTGTTTACCA
>NC_051416.1:26578432-26578984 GCF_015228065.2 Penaeus monodon
CTCTCTCTCATCTTGGTTTTCTCATTTGTTCTTTGGATTCTGCTGTTCTGTATTTTTATTTATCATCTGTTTCTACTTAATCAGTCTTTACATTTTTTTTTTATTTCTTGGTCTTCGCAGTTCTTTGAAATTTTACATAATTTTAGGTGTTGGTTTATTTTGTATGAAGGAAATTAAGACTGTAATATGTTCCCGTTGCCAGATTCTCGAACTGATTATGATAAGGGACGATTGTGTAATAAGTATGAAATATCAATTTAATGTTCCCAAAATTGGATTAATATTTTCAGCATAATTTTGACATTTGTTTAACTATCAAATTTAATCAATGGAATAGTTTCCGTTGCTAAAAACATTAACATCAATTCGGACCATTAATCTAATAATTATCAAACGTTATCACTTTGATACAGTTTCATGACTTGCATCACAAATACTTTTAATCATCACCCTGGACGTTTGTTTCACGGACACCAAAAATAGTCACTTTAATCCACTACCAAGAATCTTCAGCACATATCACAATTCACTACTCTCACCCCCCCCCCCCAA
>NC_051416.1:26579069-26579180 GCF_015228065.2 Penaeus monodon
GGTCGCCGATCCGGGAGACGAGCGCTTAAGCCTGTCCGTCGAGCAGATAACAAAGGCGCTCCACTTGGCCGCCACCGCGAAGTGCTTTCAGATGGAACAAGAAATCATACG
>NC_051416.1:26580964-26582022 GCF_015228065.2 Penaeus monodon
CAGTCACAACCCGACGCGGTTGAGTGCGTCCACTAACCTGCTCGTTTTTTTGTTAATCATTATAAACCTTTTAAGTCTCTTTACACAAATTACTGACGTAAATCCCACGCGCCCGCCGACAAAAACCGCCGTGGAAGAAGAGTGTGCAATTACAGCAGGTGATTTAACTTTTCTCCCTCAGAAGGCGTCCGTCCGCCCCGCCGCCGCCCACACCCGACCTTCCCAGGGCCTGCGCGGGGCAAGCGGGCACGAAGGCCCCACGTCGATAAGGTCGACTGGTGCATCGGGGCGCGGGAGACGATCGCCCTTACGACCTCCGCCCGGGTCCCCGCCCCGGGTGCCGTCCATAGAAATGAGAGTGATTTCGACCAGTTCGTTAGAGCTCTTGCGCCACCGAGCCCGCTCCCTGGGGTCGGCCGCTGCTGCCGCGCCTCGTGATGCTGCTCGCTCTCCTCTTCATGCCCCCGTTATCTTCTTGTTGCTGACTCCTTTCGTCTGAATGCTGACTCTTTGTTCTCTTCTTCGTGTTGCTCTCTGATCTCTTGATGCTGCTCGCTCTCCTCAATAACCCGCCCGTTCGCTTCTTAATGCTGGACCTTTTCCTCTTTATGCTGCCTCGTCTCTTCTTTCCTCTTGATGCTGCTCTCTTATTGTTGCTGATTTTCTCCCACTTATTGTTGCTCACTCTCCTCTTTATGCTACTCACAATACTACCCTTTCTCATAATACTACTTACTCTTTCCTTAATGTTTTATTACCTTGTGCTCCCACTCCTCTTAAAGCTTCCTTATGCCATCATTAGCCAAGTAAGGCAGGGCTCCCCATGCTTACATAACCTGGATGCAATTAACCGACACACCTGGCTTTCCTTTTTTTCTTTCCACGGCTGTTAGAGCGCCGGGAGGAGAGGACGGGGCCTTTTGCGCGCGTTTTCGGTGGTGCTGCTTCTTCTTAAGCCGTGCTGTGCGAATACCAAGAATGGACTTTGTTCTCATCCTGTCTTTTTCTACGCGTTCTCGGCGGTGATTGGAAAGAGACGGAAAGAGAGAGACCCGCAC
>NC_051416.1:26582137-26582663 GCF_015228065.2 Penaeus monodon
AACAAAGACAGAAAAAAGAGACAAAATTAGAAAAAAGAGAAGGAGCGAACAGACCTCCCTCTCACCCTGGCCTTTTCCACGCCTTCCCATCAATGCTGCACGCTTGTTTCCCAACCATGCAGTGCGATTAGCCAGAACATCCTTCGCCCATGTCCTTCTGCTAAATCGGTGCTCCCTGGCTCTCGGGGGTTCTCCGTGTCCATATTTGCTCTAACAACACGGTACTAACCCCCCGTCATGGGCCAGGGGCTGTACCCACTGCGGAATAAGGTCCACTGTGGCACCGCGAATGTACGAGCGAGGCAAAACAAGGTACTTTGTCTTGCTCTTATCAATACAGCGGTGTTACGGTTCCTTTAGGTACTGATTATCTAAACCCGAAAATAAGTAATACATACAAATAAGGAAGGGAATGCTTATTGCGTAGGTGCGCTGCCGGAGCGGGTAGGTAATTGGGTGGGGATGGTGGCGGGTAGATGGGTGGAAAGGAGAGCAAATAGATAGGTCCGCATAAGGTGAGAATGAA
>NC_051416.1:26582738-26582818 GCF_015228065.2 Penaeus monodon
GCAAAGGCAGAGAGACAGACTAGCACAATGATACAGATGCTGAAGAAAATTTGACCCGTAAATGAAAAATAGATATTTTT
>NC_051416.1:26582978-26583158 GCF_015228065.2 Penaeus monodon
GGTGACGAGACAGAGACAACAGACAACCGAAGACAAAACAGGGTGACAAGCAGGACGACACACAAAAGACAGCAGCAGCCCGGGAAAAAAAAAGACAAGGTAGACAGAGACAGAACAGACAGCAAACAGACAAACAACAACGACAGCCCGAGAGAAAAAGCCAGAAGTAACAAGACAAAC
>NC_051416.1:26583309-26583687 GCF_015228065.2 Penaeus monodon
TCCGTAGGAAGAAGGTACAGGAAGGGTTAGCTGGGTGTGGGGGGAGGGGGGGGGGAGCGTGACACAGCGAGTTGCCTCGATCCGCGGCCTATGTTTTTCAACATTGCACCCGGCCCGCCATTTTTTTGTTGCAAGGTCTTTCGCTCAGGCTTTCCCGTGAGGATGTGTACCCCGCGTGTCCTCCAGAAGTGCTCCGGCTAAATTAACTCCTGTAATCAGCACGGGGTAATTAATTAAATATTCAGGGTCCTCCAGCTCTAGAATAATTAGTGCATCAGTCGGAGACCTATTGTTTAACCACCGACCTCGGCGCTTAACCCCCCCCCCCCCCATTTGCCCTCGCTCGGTCTCCTCGCCGCTCGGTCTGTTTTCGGTCCG
>NC_051416.1:26584580-26584691 GCF_015228065.2 Penaeus monodon
ATAATTACAGATTCAAAGTCTTTCGTTTGCTTGATTGATCTTTAAAGACGATCATGGTAACCTTTGTGAACAGAAGTCTCTCACACTTTCAATTTCGGAACGCTGGGAGTG
>NC_051416.1:26585144-26585208 GCF_015228065.2 Penaeus monodon
AACCTTTGTGAAAGAAGTCTCTCACACTTTCAACTTTCGGAACGCTGGGAGTGATATATAATTT
>NC_051416.1:26585921-26586105 GCF_015228065.2 Penaeus monodon
TTTTTCACTGTGTCCTTCGCAAGCTCATTTTTTGCAATATCGTCTTGAAACTTGCGTCTTTTTGCCTGTTTACATTTTCTGTTTCAAATTGTCTCCTACTTTTTCATAGTCGTCTTTACCTCTATTTCCTTTTACGTTTCCCTTTGATTTGGTTTATTTCCTATTCAATTGTTATTTTCGTGAT
>NC_051416.1:26586855-26587335 GCF_015228065.2 Penaeus monodon
CACCACCGCCGCAGCCTCCGTCGCGGTGTAATAAATCAAGTAAGAACAGATTCATAAGCTGCAGGGTTTATCTAGGCCAGCCACCAGCCAGACGGGGGCGAGGGAGCGCGTGGCGATGGTGGTCTCGCCCTCGCTGCTCGCCCATTTACACTGGCAATTAGTGACTCCATTTGGGCATACAGGCGAGGAAATGAGGGAGGAAGGAAGGGGGTGAGGGAGGAAGGAAGGGGGTGAGGGAGGAAGGAAGGAAATGAGGAAGAGAGGAAGGAAATAAAGAAGGGAAGAAGGGAAGAAGGAAGAAAGGGAGATAGGCAGTAAGCAGTAAGGAAGGTAAGGGAGAAAGGACACGAGGATGGAAGGAGGAGGGAGTAAATGAGGATGAAAGAAGGAGGGACTAAGGAAGGAAGGGAGAGAAAGGAAGTGAGAGAGAAAGCAAAAGAAAAGAAATGAGGATAGAAAAAGAAGGGAGTAAATATGGAA
>NC_051416.1:26587413-26587603 GCF_015228065.2 Penaeus monodon
GGATGAAAAGGGGAAGAGGGAAGAGAAAAGACGGAGGAAATGAGGAAAAATGAGGAGAAAGAGGAAAGAGGGATTGAAGAGAGAAGAAGAAAGGAAAAAGGAAGTAGAGAAGAGAGATGGAAGGAGGAATAGAGAGATGTGTAAGAGGGAAAGGGATATTAAAGGGAAGAAAGAGGAAATGAGGAAAAGA
>NC_051416.1:26588123-26588705 GCF_015228065.2 Penaeus monodon
CGAAATAAATGGGTCACATCATTAAAGACGTGACTATGAAATCGGGAGGAAATTAACTTATTACTAAATAGTTCAGATACGATCTACAAACGAATTAATGCAAGGAGATTATAGACAAGTAAAAAAATATTATAACAAATGAACGTAGAGGGGAAACGAAGAAAAATCCCAAAGACTATGAATTGCATTAATATTGAGCAGACATTCAGACAGATGGTACACGGAAATTAAATTTCGTTATGCCTATAACAAACTTCATAATGAGATTAGAGTAAAGCCGCTGTGAACATTTTTATGCAGCGATATATTTTTTTTTCACTTTTTCCTTTTTTATGATTCATCTATGTTTACTTGAATGTCTATCCTGCTAATTACATTAAATGACTTGTTAAAACATATGTTTATTTATGTGTTTAATCCTCTACGAGTATGGAGTTATGAGAGCTAATTATACATACAACAAAGCTACAAAAATCGCCTAACGCTTAGTTACACACGCGTGGAAAAGACTGAAATGTAATGAATATGTAAACTCTAATCTTTCTTTTCATCTTTCGTCGACTCTTACTTTAGCAAGTCTCA
>NC_051416.1:26589685-26589878 GCF_015228065.2 Penaeus monodon
CTTCCATCTTCTTCCGCCCTTCCCCCCTCTTCCATAACCTCTCGACAAAGAGAAATATCCGAGCAGGGTTGCACAAAGTCCTTCAGATGTCTTACTGTTGTTCTTAGGCCTTCTTTGTTCCGCTTTCGAGTGACCAGCGCGCGTGACGTACAGCCTCCCCCTCCTCCCCTCCCCCACCCACCCAACAACCCCA
>NC_051416.1:26590025-26592288 GCF_015228065.2 Penaeus monodon
AAATTTCTTGCAAGTACTGCCCTTATACCCATCTACTCAGTCCTCATTACCCCCTATCTACCTATTCCCCATTCCTTTCGTTACCCCCTCACCCCTTACCACCCTATATCCATCCCCACCCTTCATATCTCCCCCCACCCTGTTACCTTAATACCCCCTTCCCGTATCCTACCCTCCCTCCCTACTCGTGCCCTTAAGACCACGCCCTAACTTTAGGTCCGAAAACATTTGCATTACAACCCACGAGGTCGTTCTCGGTCATCACACACTTTCAAGGTCTGGCTACTGTCACCACAGTCGAGTTTAAGGTCTTGTCTGTCTCGCATTTAACATCATCAGATACTCCTAGCGGTGGCTGTACGCTGGAAATGCGTTGTGTGTTTATATGCCCTGCCCCATATAACTAGGAATTATGGTCAGTTCCATCCCGTGTCTTTGCCATATCGGTTAGCCAAGTACTTTTTTTTGTTAGTCTACTATCCTTCAACACTTTCTATTTTATTATTAGTCCGCTTCTGTCTCCATTCCACTCTCACTTAGCGATAATTAACTATACTGTTTACTGCGATAACTATACTGTTTTTTGAATATCAAATAAACTCCCACTTAAAATGGACATCAATCCGTTTTGCTGTTCTCACTTCTATAATTACTTAACATTATTATTATACCATATCATTCATTCACTTTTCACATTATTCCACATTCCTCTACTTCCTCTAACATTAATCTATGATATTCCATTCCTGCCAGCATCAGTCTACATTTATCATTATTCGGTATTATCCATATGACTTCCATATTATTCAGTCCTCTTCTAACGTTAGTTCACATTCTAACAGTAGTCCTTTTCTATTACGATACCAAATTACTCCACTTTATGTTTACGTTATTCACATTAATAAAGTTCTTTCTTATTAGTGTTTATAACTCACTTTCCTCCAACATGAGTCCCCATTACTCCACTTCTCCTTTAAAAATTATTCCACATCATTCCACTTCATCATGTTAGAAGGATGTGTAGTCTAGAAAACTTCTGTTAGAAGGAAATGAAGGAATATTTTTATCATGATAGAAGAAAGTGGAATAATGTTGACTAATGTTAGACGGAAATGTCGATATTAATCCACATCCTTCTAAAATTAGTCCACATTATTTCACTCACCTTTCACATTCATCCACTGCCCTTTAAATGCTCCTGGCCTTCGACTACCCTTTACGGCTCAAACCCATCAAGCCTACCTGTTATCAGATGCTTAATAACAACCCATTCTTATCGTATAACATGACCTAGATTTCCTCTCCTTATCTTCAGTATGCCACGAGTCACTCTTTTTCCACAGAATGCATTTCTTATCTTGACGCTCTCATAAGAAGTTGGAATAGAAGTTAAGTTAGCAGTATTTGCCAGAGTGAGATCAAAGGAACTTTAATGCTAGTTTCATCTTGATAAGCTTTATTTCATTATTTCAGCGTAATTAATCTTCATATTTTTTCCCGCTTTACCGTCTGAACAGCATATTCTAAGTATCGCGTACTAATTAGCGTATCCTAACCCCGTATCCTTAGTGGCACATCCTAAGGAGCATGTATTGATTAACATGTCCTAATCCTATATCTTTACCAGTATATCATACGAGTATACGTAGTACTAATTCTCATATCCTCACCAGCATCTACTAACCAACATAGCACAACCAACATATCCTAAGCAACACATCCCAACCATCACATACTAACCAACTTATCCAAACCAGCTTATCCAAACCCCCTTTTAACCAACACATATCACACAACATATTCTACCCAACATATCCCGACCCTCAAATTCTACACAAGTCCTCGGTCCTTGCCTCTTCCTGCTCGCCCTCTCTAGGATCTATTTAAAGGCTAGATAAGTCCTTTCATCAACCTATCCTGGCAAAGGCATCCTCGCCAAGCTGTGTCTCGTCTTTGGGTATTAAAGGATTGGGCCGCTGAGCTCTCTCCTGACCCTTTTTTTCGCTGTGTGTTTTGCTTGTGCTTTTAGTGTAGTACCCCCTCTTTGTATTCCTGTGGGACTTGCTGTGGTAGGATGTTCTTGTTCTTCTGAGTGTCGTGTTTATTTGGTATTGTTTTTTATTTCTTTTGGTATGTGGTTTTGTTGTATTTCGTATGTGCTTTCATTTTATTTTGTATGTGTTTCTATTCTATTTTGCATATGTCTTCATTTTATTTTGTATTTGGTTAATACCATTTTACGTCACTTGTGACTGGCGTGTAG
>NC_051416.1:26592321-26592844 GCF_015228065.2 Penaeus monodon
GATGCCATTATCGCAGAAATATAAACAAAGGTTTGCTAATGTGTTTGTTCCTTATTTCCTGTTCATTTTTGTGTTTCATTTTCTTTCGGGGCTTTTATATCCTTCTTTCATCATCACTTCAAACCCCTTTCTAGTATTTCGAAATCTCACTCAATCGTAAGCCAAAAAAAAATGACCACAACAAACAAATAAAATAAGATAGATAAATACATGCACTTCATTCAGAGAAAATAGTACAACGAAAAACAGGAAACCTAATGGCTTTCTTTCGATAAAATCAATTCTTTCTTGTACAGTGTCTCAAAAATTCTGTTTAAAACACTTTCTACGGGATATATTTTCTTCAATATAGGATCTGTTATTGCATATGCTTTGTTATATTATCCTTTCAATCAATAACATATGTTTTATTCTCTTTTCTTATCAGCCTGCCTCGTTCCCTGCTGCGAAATTGACTTTCTAAATAACTATATATAGCTTTGCAGTACAATTTAATCCTTTCCATTTACACCTGGTCGAAATA
>NC_051416.1:26593148-26593289 GCF_015228065.2 Penaeus monodon
AAATATAGGGCACGGAAAGATTACTCTCCACGGATAGAATTTTTAATTTGCTTTTGTTGTGACGTTCTCTTGCGGATGACAAGCCTTAACCTCTGGTCTCTTGCCTTTGCTTTCTATTCCTCAAATGGTTTTTCTACTTTC
>NC_051416.1:26595326-26595433 GCF_015228065.2 Penaeus monodon
CCCCTTCTTTCCCCTCAGAAGCCTGTCCACGATGCCAAGTTTAGTCTAATCCTCGAGAGCAGTTTTCCAAGAGGCGACTTCAAGGCAGAATGACACATCCGGGCATC
>NC_051416.1:26595608-26595685 GCF_015228065.2 Penaeus monodon
GGGGAGGGAGGGGGGGGGCATATATTGGATTATTTTTCTTTCGTTTTTGTTTTACTCCTTTTTGTTTGTTTGTTCGG
>NC_051416.1:26595800-26596199 GCF_015228065.2 Penaeus monodon
ATTTCTCTAACTCTTTCTCCCTCCTTCATTCCCTTTACCTTATTCACCATCAGTTCCCTTCATTTCTCTTCCTCTCCTTTCATCTCTCTCCTTCTGCTTCCCTGTCACATATTCCCTCCTTCCTCTTCTTTTCCCTCTTCCTTTTTTCCCTCCCTTCATCACTCTCCGTCAGTTTCTCCCCCTCTCCTTTCGTTCTCCCCTTCCTTTATCCCTCTCTTTATCTTTATCCTTCCCTTCCTTCTCCCTGTTTCCATTCCTTCATCCATTCCTGGCATCCTCACCCAAGGGCGAGCCAGGTCTTGCGTCAGAGGGTCGAGTTATTATCTTCTTTTCCTCTTCTCTTTCCTTCAATCTTGTCGTTTTCCCCTCATTTATTACCCATGTTATTGATTTCCCTGC
>NC_051416.1:26597903-26598065 GCF_015228065.2 Penaeus monodon
TTACATTTGTCTATTATACCATGTACTTTTTATCTGTTTATTCTGTGTCCGTTTCATTCAGCAATGACTTCTTTCTCCCACTTTCTTATTTTTGTTCTTACCCCTCCTTCCTCATCTATTTCCTCTCCTTTTCCTTCCTTCTCCCTTTCTTCATTTCCTTTT
>NC_051416.1:26598115-26598618 GCF_015228065.2 Penaeus monodon
CACCCACTCCATTCTCGCCTTTCTTTCTCTTTCTGTCTTTATCCTATCCCCCCTATCTCCCACTTCATACTCCTGTCCTCTCCCTCTTCCAATACCTTCCAAATTCCTTTCTTTTCTCTTCTTTTTTTCATCCCCTTTCCTCTCATTCCCTCTTTCTTCTCTTCCACATTCCCTTTCAATCATCATCTTTCACAAGCTTTCAGTAGATATTTATTTCATTACTTTCTGCCCACCGCTGCCACCACACTCTCGTGTATTGCCGCTGGTCATGCAATGTCAGTGACAAAGGGGAAAAAGAGTATGTAAAAATACTCTGTGTAAAAATACTTGCAAATATTTATCAACGTTCATTTTCTGTATTTCATATCAATTTCTATTAGAGTATGAAAAAGAGAAGAAAGTTATTTCATTTTCTTTATTTTTCTGTTTCTCTCTTTTAAATTTTCATTCTCTCTCCAATTAAACATTTCGCATTCTTCTTCCTTCGTTTTATCTTTTAATTT
>NC_051416.1:26598707-26598941 GCF_015228065.2 Penaeus monodon
ACGTTATCCTTCTCTTTCACATCCCATTCCTTTTTCTTCTTTAACCTTTGCATTTCTTATAGTTTCCCTCCTATTTTTTGGCTTTCTTTTCATTTCCTTTACCCTTACCTCTTCCATTTTCCTTGTTTTCTCCGTCTTTCTCTCTTCATTTTTTTTTCTCCATCTTCCCTTTTTTCAAGGTTTCTTCGCATTCTCCTTCGCTTTACTTTCTCCTAAGTTTCTTTTCTACTACCA
>NC_051416.1:26599070-26599271 GCF_015228065.2 Penaeus monodon
GAAATTCGCATATTCTTTACCATCTTCAAATTAACTTTATCCTTCTTTCCTTGTTCCCTTTTGCGAAATCAGCCGGATTTCTTGGCATTCGTCCGTTTCCTGTTATTCTTCTCTATTTGTTTTTCCTATTTATCTCCCCTTCTCTATCTACCCTTCTGATGCATTTCCTCTTAAACTCCACTTAACGTTATCGTAAACAAC
>NC_051416.1:26599306-26599488 GCF_015228065.2 Penaeus monodon
GCTGCATGTTCCTGCTTTCCCTTCTACATAAACCTACTTTACTTTCCGAGAGAGCCTTTAATCGCACGATAAAGAGGAAGAACGCGCATTTTCACCGAGGTAACTCACCTATACGATATACAAGTAGAAGCAAGCAAGCGCACAGCTAGGGACACATTTAGAATAATTCGTTAGTTATTCTC
>NC_051416.1:26600049-26600142 GCF_015228065.2 Penaeus monodon
TAGTCCTATACATCAAACAAACTTCACATACCACATCCAACCCTAAACTATGTCATCTCACTCTCGACAACCATCGGCCACACCCTTCCCTTT
>NC_051416.1:26600181-26600731 GCF_015228065.2 Penaeus monodon
GTACAGAGAGAGAACACACACTCACACCTCAACTTGTTAGGCTCAGACCTTGCTCTCTTGTATAGGCCTATCTGTTCTGCATACTTAGATCTGCTCTGCCTAAGTGGAATGTTCCAAAGGGGTCGAGATTCTCAACTTACGCCAGAGGAGTTTGAAACTTACGCTCGAGAACCCACTTCGACCGCCATGAATACTTTATTTACAGCTGTATGGTAATGAAATTTGCATATTTCATTATTCCCATTGTTCCTGAATTGTTCCGCAAGTTCTCGGAACAGTTTTGATATAAAAAAGAACTAGGAAAAACTAAATAGAGTTACCATTTCTAAACACGGTTGGGTATTTTCAGTTACCCATGGAGAGGCTTGTTCCCCGAGACGTTATTTCACACCGGCTCGCTTTATCTTAGACGCCCAGCGGGAAGTTGAAGGCGTTTCCACGTGTGATGAGTTATGCTGGTTCTCTCTCTTTCACCTTTTTTTAAAGTAATGGTGATGTGTGCTTAACTGTTTTGCTTCTGGTGGATGCTGATGATCCTGTTTCCGGTTCG
>NC_051416.1:26601581-26602023 GCF_015228065.2 Penaeus monodon
GTGGCTCTTTCTGTGTGTGTGTTGTGTCTTGCTCCCTCGATTCTCTTTTCAATTCGAATTGCTTCCCTTCCTCCTCCCTTGTACTGTTTCACTCTCTTCATTTCCCTTCATTACCATCCCTGCTTATTCCGTCATCTCCGCTCTATCACCTCCGTCCTTTAGTCTTCCTTTATTCCGACTTCTCCAATCTCCGTTCGCCGTCCTCTTCCTCACACTTTCTTCTTGGCATCTTCCACGATCTCTTTCTCTTCCACCCTCCATTCTCTTCCTCCCCTCTTCCTCTCTCTTCGCTTGACTTCTCCTCTCCTCCGTCTCCCGCTATCGCTTCTCGG
Organism: Penaeus monodon; assembly: GCF_015228065.2. Lineage (NCBI taxonomy): Eukaryota > Metazoa > Arthropoda > Malacostraca > Decapoda > Penaeidae > Penaeus > Penaeus monodon. Next base: position 26,601,914 of record NC_051416.1, read on the forward strand.
GTCCTCTGCACCGGGAGTCGATATCAGCGTCCAGTTAGAAGCACACGATTCGGTCTAACGGGGTTTGCAATAAGCCTTTGCAGTTGAGACCCGGAGAAGCCCTAATGTCG
>NC_051416.1:26602415-26603370 GCF_015228065.2 Penaeus monodon
TTCTGTATTATATGAACTCAATTCAAAGTCTTCCTCATTGGCATCATTAAAATTCCATTCAGGAGCGGTTCCCATCAGGCGTGAAATATACCATCTAAACTCTCCTGCTTCCTTTCCCCTCCCCCCCACCTCCCCTCCTCTCTTCCCCCCCCCCTACCCCATTCCCGAACGCTCTACCCCTCCCCCCCTTCCCCCTTGCCGATCCCTATTTCATTTTCCTCCCCTCCCCCTCCTCCTTTCTCCAATCTTCTCCCCTCATCTCCTCTCCTTCTTCCAGAATTCTCTCTTCTTCCCTCCCTTCCTCCCCTTCTTCACCTTTATTAACCCTCTACCCCCTTCTCTTCCTCTTCCTCCCTTCCCTTCCTCCCCACCCTTCCTCTCCTACCATTATCAACCCCCCTGCCCCCCTCCCTTGTCACCCCCACCCCCAGTCCCTCCTCCCCTTATCACCCCCCTGCCCCCTCCCTTATCACCCCCTCCCTCACCCCTCCTCCCCTTATCACCCCCCTGCCCCCCTCCCTTATCACCCCCACCCTCACCCCCTCCTCCCCTTATCACCCCCCTGCCCCCCCTCCCTTATCACCCCCCCTGCCCCCCCTCCCTTATCACCCCCCGGCCCCTCCTCCCCTTATCACCCCCCTCCCTCGCCCCCTCGTCCCCTTATCACCCCCCCCCCCCCCGCCCCCGCCACGCCCGCAACAGTGGCGCCGTAATCAGGTAAGGCGGTATTAAGCTCGCCAAACAGGGTTATATTACTTTCACTTTCACCTTTCAACCTTTCCACCTCTGCTCTCCCGTCTTTCTTCGTCTCCTTCCACTTCCCTTGTTCGTATTTTGTCGCTTTCTTTCATTTTATTTTTTCTCGCTTGTTTTTTTTTCTTTATATGTGTTGGTTTCTTTCCGGCTTGTGTTTCTGAGTTTTATTTTGCTCTTTTGTTGTTGTTGTTTCATGCTG
>NC_051416.1:26603497-26604014 GCF_015228065.2 Penaeus monodon
TCCTAATCTAATCCTAAACTCTCTTCACATCTCATTTATGTCTTTTATCTATTCTACACTTTCCTTTTCTTCTACGTCTCTCATCGATTTCATCCGGAACGCTTCTCTCTCCTCTGTCCCCCCTCTCTCTCTCCTCTGTCCCCCTCCTCTCTCTCTCTCTCCTCTACTTCCATCTTCCTCCCTCTCTCTCTTCCTTCCCATCTTCCCTCTCTCTTCCCGTCTTCCTTCTCCCTCTCCCTCCCTCTCCCTCTCCCTCTCCCCTCCCCCCTTCTCTTTACTTCCCCATCTCCTCTCTCCCTCTCCCTCCCCCTCTCTCTTCCCATCTCCTCTCTCCCTCTCCCTTCCATGTCTCCCCCCCCCACTCCCTTCCCTCTCCCCTCCCCTTTCATTCCCAGTCTCCCTCTCCCCCACCCTCTCTGATGCCCAACTCAGATTGGCCACGATTACGTCAAGTAATTGTTGTTCACGGGTTCTGATAGTCATCTTGCCCAACACCATTCAGACGCAAAGAGGGTCG
>NC_051416.1:26604398-26604519 GCF_015228065.2 Penaeus monodon
CCAATCTTCTTTTTTGTGTGCCCGTTAATTGATCTTTGCTCTTAAATCTGGGCCATCATGACAAGCCCCCGTGGAGAGGTTGCTTACCTGAGGAAAAAGAAAGGTTCTGCCTCTTCTGCGC
>NC_051416.1:26604937-26605125 GCF_015228065.2 Penaeus monodon
AACCGTCGATCCTTTCTTTCCTCTGTTGCTGTGCCTTCGTTTGTCTTCCAGTTCTTTTTCTCTTTTTTTTTCTCTTTGTCACAGTGTCTTTGACTTTTTATTTCGCTCTCGCGCTGTAAACCTTTATTTTTTTCCATTCTATTTCTCACTTGTTGTTTGTCCTGCTTTTCCTTTTCAATTTTTTTTTA
>NC_051416.1:26605285-26605356 GCF_015228065.2 Penaeus monodon
GTTGGCGTCAAAATGCTTATTTATCATCTTTCATCCTACGAAAATTAATCATTTCCTCTTCTCATTCGCCT
>NC_051416.1:26605402-26605745 GCF_015228065.2 Penaeus monodon
TACCAGAGAAGATTATCGTAAGCTTAAACAACAAAAAATAACAACAGTGACATAAACATAACTTTTTTTATTATCTTCCTTCCTCCTTCCTTTTCTCTTTATTTATTAATCTACTCATCTTCCGATTCTTTGTCCCCATTTGCTCGTAAGTTGACAGTTCTATTCACTCCGTCGGGGAAGTATTTACATTCGAAAAGAGAAAGTTTTTGCCTTTTCTTGAGTGCAGAGTACGTCGTCATGTTAAGTGACGGCAGAGCTTTTCTTAAGATAAACAGGAAATATATCTGTGTGGGTTGGAGACTAGATGTTGGGTTTTGGGAATTTCTGTGTGTGGGTATTAATA
>NC_051416.1:26605958-26606573 GCF_015228065.2 Penaeus monodon
TACCATAAGCCTCTCTCTGCCTAGATATCCATGTATTTACCAGTGTACAAGCGGTCAGGCCAGCGCATTTGTCTGTTTGTATACCTGTGTACATACCCTTGTGTGTATGTCCGCGCAAGATGTTTATTTGAACCTTCCATGAATGCAAACACAGTCCTTGATTTCGACATCGATTCCGACCCACAATCGCGTCTCACTTCTGCCCCGACTGCGCGTCCGAACGTCCAGAACCGCTTTCGAATGAGACGACGGCGGCGCCCCTGCAACACACATACGCGTTGCAGACAGCACCCTCGCACCCGCACCCTTGCAATACCAACCTCTCTGGGTAAACAACGGCCGGTGTAAACAAGCCTCTGCAACTCCTGAAGCAACATATACCGTCTGGCTTGATGAATGGAACTGGATTGCTAGGCTGCTGCATGCCCGCCTGTGACTTCGTCTTCGGATTTATAATTCATTTTCAGGGCTTTGAGTTAGGTTTGTTTGTGTTCGTTTCCCCGCATAGGTTTTGTTTGGCAAGTACGTCGCGTGGTTTTAGGTTCTTTGAGGGGATTTGTTTTCGTTTTGATTTGGTGTTGATGCGAAGTGGGTTCTCCGGGGGTTCTCTTGCTT
>NC_051416.1:26606687-26606808 GCF_015228065.2 Penaeus monodon
TTATCTCTTCCTCCTTCTCCTCTCCCTCTTGCCTTCTTGTTTCTTTGAGCTTGTGTTTGTAGACTGTATTTATTATTTTGTAATTCTTATTTTTTTCATTTTCACTTTTTTCTCAATCATC
>NC_051416.1:26607159-26607283 GCF_015228065.2 Penaeus monodon
CTTCAGACGGACTCCAGACTGAATAACCTTGACACATTTAAGATCCTCGAGTGTATAAGGCAAACACCTGTTCGTCAATTAGTTCCTTAATTTCGTGAGATCTAGACACCTGGTCTTGCACGAT
>NC_051416.1:26607383-26607480 GCF_015228065.2 Penaeus monodon
ATTTGTGTGCATATAACACATGTTTACCGTAATCTAAATTTCATGTTTATTTTTGATTTAATTCCTGTATCGGATTAACTCGTCTGAAAAAAAATTG
>NC_051416.1:26607670-26607928 GCF_015228065.2 Penaeus monodon
AATGACATGAAAAAATATTTATATATATATCCCTTATGCAAACATATTCCGAGTATAAGCACTCTATTCACCAATTTCTAAAAACTATATTACAGTTTGACTACTTGAACAGCCTTGACCTCTGCAACACGGGTGAATGTTTTCCTTTTTCCTCTTCAACTTAATGGCAATCAAAGTGAGTTGCATCAAAGTATGAGGCAAGAGCAGCTGACAATAGTATTAGCGTTCAGCCTCTCAAAGCCACTTCTTTAATAAGGA
>NC_051416.1:26610322-26610553 GCF_015228065.2 Penaeus monodon
GCACAATAGAAACAAAACACGAAAACCACATATCACTTCTTGAACAGAAGGTCATAAAATAAAAAGATATCGTAAGCTATTTTCTTTATTTTGTATAGAAAAATACACAAGTACATCTTTCAAACATATAATTCAGTATTACACGTCTATCATATGACTAGAATCTATACACCCGGAAATGTACCGAGTTACCATTGACGATGACGATTGGGAAATGTGAGAATGGGTTAT
>NC_051416.1:26610731-26610997 GCF_015228065.2 Penaeus monodon
GGGGGGGTTGGGGGCTGTTCTTATTTTTCTTGTTTTAGATTCGGAGGGGAAGGGAAGGAGGGTGATAAAGGAGGAAACCGAATAAAGAACAACTTTTAGATGAAGAAATAATGATGATAATGTTACGTTAGTTATTAAGACCTTGGCTATGAGGACGATTAAAGCGATAATTATCATTAAAAAATGCATAGATAAACAATTTGATGAAATAATCATATCCCCTGTTCAAATTAGGGGATAACGACAATAAAAACATGGATTCCCAC
>NC_051416.1:26611032-26611355 GCF_015228065.2 Penaeus monodon
TCACTCAGTCCACCTGAAAGCCAAGATGTATGGGTGGAAGAACAAGTGGATAAAAAAAATCCGAAGTGGAAGCGCAGACGGGGAAGAGGAGAGAGAGAGACGAACCACAGTGGCGAAAAGAACAGTAACATTGCAGGTAAACAATGAGAGGCTGTCAAGGATTGTCTATCGGATGAGTAGATCAAACAAGACGGAAATTCAAGCCTAGAAGAACAGCGATTGACAGGGAGAGACTAAATGAAGCTGATGGCAACTGAATTACGTAATCACGCGAGAGGATAAGAAATGAATGAATGAATGACAGAGGCATCGGTTGGTGGATG
>NC_051416.1:26611579-26612290 GCF_015228065.2 Penaeus monodon
CACCCTCCTCAGAAACTCGACATTTTCAAACCAATTCCCTCGAGTTTCAACCTCGCAAAGAAACAAATACACGCCATCCATCGAGCTGAACTTCAGAGCTGAACTTCAAAATATTATCTTAGATAAAAAAAAGGATAAAAAAAAATGAAAACAACAGTTGTGGCGACTCTCAACCTTGTGAGATGAGGGACATGAGCGTCATGCTGAACTGAACCTTCCGTTGGGATATCACTGAGTCGAAATTTGTTTCCTTCGCAACATTCCCCGAAAACATATTTATTTCGATGTCTGGAATGATTATAGAAGGGGAAGAGGAAATGAGAATACATCCGACACAGTTTCATTAAGAACTATAATCCAAAAGATGTTTATTTTTCCATGGACACACAACGCAAACTTGAGGCTTATGATGATTTGCAGACATAAAAAGGAAATAATGTCTGTTTATATAATTTATTCACGGTGTTTTGAATCTTAAATAATTTAGGGAGTAAACTGAATTGTCATCATCACTATTTGATTAAATATTAAAAAAGGGAAAATCACGATGCATGATACAGTGCAATGAAATAGATAATACAATAAAATTAATTTAGATCGATGTGAGGCAACTAAAATTCATTTTTAATTGAGAGCGTGATTGAAAACAATTATCCATTATATAACCCGTATACCGAGAACGAACAAATTTGGAAACTGAAGCCAGTTATG
>NC_051416.1:26612332-26612511 GCF_015228065.2 Penaeus monodon
CATATGCTCTGAAAAGCTTAAATAAATAATATATATTCTTAATGCGCTGAGGAGATGAAAATCAGAGTACGTAGAACAGGCGAAAATATGCTTAGAAAATTCGCGAAAAAAGATTTAAAATCCCAATCAGTATCAAATAAAAATGGAAGAGAAAAGGCAGTAAAATGGAATAAGAGAAA
>NC_051416.1:26612622-26613070 GCF_015228065.2 Penaeus monodon
CGCGCAGGCAATGTACACATATATTAATAGCTCCGGGGACCTATCCCTTTCATCGGAATGCTGAATGCAGGCAGGCCCTCTCCCGCTCCTGGTCCGGGGCTGAACACTGAACACTAGGGTAACTCGGGCTATTCCTGTTCTCAAGTTCTTTTCTTTTCTGCGTTCTCTGCATTCCCCTTGTTCCATCCTCCTTCCTCCCCTCTTCACTATCAGCCATTCGCCGTCGAAAGAATTTAGGTCTGCGTTTAGCTCACAGCAGTTCATCAGGGACAGTTTTTCCAATGAGAGAGACTTCTCGTGCAGGAAGGAAGCGGCTAATCTATTTTCTTCATCTCTGTTGAGTTGTTCTCCTCTCCTTCTATTTACATAAGAAACATTTAGATAACAGTGCTTTACAGTCACAACATAGTTATGGTGACACTGATGATGAAGAAAATAATGCTTGAAT
>NC_051416.1:26613119-26613769 GCF_015228065.2 Penaeus monodon
TCGACAGTCATTTGTAGAAATGGACACAAATATGATTTTACAGTTCCTCTGTGATCTCCATTATACTGAAACACAAAGCGACTCTCAAAAAGCTTTTCTGCTCACCAGCAAAGTTATGCAAAACGAAATGCAAAACTTTAAAGACCTTTATCAAACACACAGCAACTACTGCATACTTATATTCTTTCGGAAATACTCGTTGAACAAGTGAGTTCATTCATCTCGTTTTGTTGATTCAAACTCTTAATGAAATCCGATGTTGATAACAAAATAAGATGCTGACTGATTTCGTGTAAGAATAGATCACAGTTGATGGATGATTTCTCTTTACTGACTAATGCCATACACCTTAAAGCATGATTTTACACGAGCGCAATTTCGGACTAATGATCTTTGATGTATGAGTTCGGTCTCGCGTGCTGGTCATTAATTTTCTTCGAAGTTTCCATTAATCACCCGAGGACGCGTCTGGTAAGAGAATGCATAAAACACTTCGGCTTACTCGATCAGAGTATTCCGCGTCAGATAAAACACTAATCAAAGAGGAGGCGTGTCATTGATCAAAGGCCACTGGGGTCATTGATCATCAAAGGTTTGTGACCTGACGATCTGACACTACTCGGGGAGTAACTTTGGTGCCATGCAAAGGT
>NC_051416.1:26613869-26614229 GCF_015228065.2 Penaeus monodon
GGGGGGAGGGTAACTGCCATCTCGTAAACAACATCGTATTTCATATTTCTTAATGAAGGTCTTTCTAAGCCTTGCACTCGCCATGGCGTTTCCTCAGCACCAAATCACAATCCAGTTAACATTTTATAGGTGAATACCTGTACAAAATCTTAGGACTTGTCTGGCTTGGTAACCTTGTCAAAAGCGTTCTTTTAGTCAAAAGCATAAATTATATATACCATATGAATACAAAAATTAAGACATATCTTCTATTTATACACTGTAACTACCCATTTTCCTTAGGTTTACAAAGCTGTGAGAATATTCATGAAATATTTTGTTCCTGCTTCTTCATGTAATACTGAAATAGATATCCACTTG
>NC_051416.1:26614258-26618802 GCF_015228065.2 Penaeus monodon
AAAGCCTAAGATTAATATTTACATCCTATGCGATCACTGGCGACTCTGGGCCACCGGGACGGTAAGTACTCTGTAGTGAATTAGTGGAGGCTCCTTTCATCACACTGAGCTACATATACGAGGCTCCCGTTACGGAGAGTCCACTTGTTTTATTTTCAGTTCTCAAATATAAAAAAATCAACATTCATACATGGCTTTAGACTAAACCATCGTGAAACAAGCACTGCAAGTAGGAAGTTCATTAGTTACTATCTATGAGTAACAGACTATTCAATTGGTGAAGACTAGACGAAACATTCTTCGGTCGTGACCATCGTCGGTTCAGGTGGAGAATCGGCGAGACCCATGTATAGGGCGTCGTTGCGGTCGACAACGCCTCCGCCAGTGGTCACTGAGTGGTCGTACGATCTCCCACTCGATCGGTCACTGGAGTGGTCTGTCGAGTAATCACTATGACGCTCTTGGTTTCCACGCGATGCCCGGAGACTCTTGGTTCTTCGGAAGGTCCCGTTGGAGGGCAGCTCGCCATGTACGTCCTCGGTGAAGGCAGGATTTTCCATAGTGTCACAGTGCACAGGTGGACAATTCTGGCTCAGAGGTCTCTTCTTTTTTCGCTTGCTAGCTCTTACAGTCCTCCTGACAGGGGGTTCAAGGGCACTGTAATGGCTACTGGCAGGCGAATGTCCACGTGTATATGACTCTGGTACATGAGGATCGGGCAACGTGAAGGGCTCAAGAGAGGTGTAGGTGTGGAGGGACGAGGAGTCGCCATCCACGTAGGTGTATGCTGCGTGAGAGTGTCGGTGGCAGGTACATTGTGGGTCTCGGCAGTCTCGCCCTGTCATTACAATGTAATCACATGAAGGTGGTGTATAACAAGGACGAGGAGGTGGAGGGGCCTTGTAGGTAGTTGCAGGAGGCTCTTGTTGGCATGAGGTTCTGTGCCCGATCTCTGACGGTGTGGTGAGCCCTGTTGTGGAGGTGAGGACGGAGGAAGAAGATGGGAGAGGCAAGGATGAGGGTGGGATGAGAGTTGGCAGAGTTGATGATTTATAGGAATTTTCTGATACATACACTGGCAGTCCTGCATATGTTTGTTTTATGGGCATTGCCTCCGATAACTTTTTCCAGAAGTTTTTGTCACCCCATCTAAGTTTAATGCATCTCCTCATTATATTTTTTAAGTCCGAGTCAAAAGAGGAATACGAAACGTTATCATAATAAATTGCAATGATTCCCATGTCACTGTCCTTTAGCCCATCAACGTGAGCTTTCTTGAAGATAGCATTCTTCCATTCGTTGTCTATGTAGTTTTTGGAAAGTACTATAATGGTTCTCCTGCTGAAGCCTAATGACTGAGTTATAAACTCTGAGAGGCGGCTGTTTTCACTGAAATCTCGGGAATGAAGACAAAGCTTGTAACTTGGACAACTGTTTTCTAACTTAGTAGCTAACACATCTCTCACAAAGCTGGCGTCGTTTGCACTATAGCTGATGTAAGAATCAAAAACTTTTCCGTCCTCTTCTTGGCAATATGCAGGAGACCCATTAATTCCCAGTTTGTTAGCAGCTGCTGCCCTTCTCCTCGCAACTAGCATTGCCATCACTACCAGAGCACTGATGAGAGCAACGCCACCACACAAACCCCCTGCCAGGAATGGCAGTTCTTGCTGGCCAAACTTATACTGCGTCACTCCGTGCTGAGCCTCCGTGCAAGAGTACTCCGGAAGGATTATGCTAGGCCCTACCACCCCAGAGTCACCATGTACACAAAACACATCCTCAGGGTTGATCAGAAGGTGGGACTGCTGCTTCTGCCATTCCCTCAAAGACTCAACGAACTGGCAGTCGCAATCCCACGGATTGTTTCCCAGGGTGACACTAGCCAGGTAACGATTGTTGCTCAGCAGCCACACTGGGAAGTCAATGATAAAATTATTGTCAAGTCGGAGGATTTCTAAGCTCTTTAACCCAATAAAAGTTGCATTGTTGATGAAGGACAGACGGTTGTTCTGCAAATAGAGTTCCTTCAAATGATGGAGGCCAGAGAATTCGAAGCCATTCAACTGCACAATCATGTTATCTTGTAAGTGAAGTACTCGCAGCGAAGTTAGTCCATGGAATGTGCGATTTTGGAGTGTCTGGATTTGTGAATTATTCAGATACAGCTGCTGAATGCTGTGTCGCCCAATGAAATGATGTGCATGCAGAATCTGGAGATTGTTGCCATCTAGCAAAACAACTGTAGCATCCATTGGCACTCGGTCTGGCAGTCGATCCAGGTGTCCCCCTGAGCAATCCACCAGGTTCATGGACCATGTGTCATCATGAAAACAGGAACAAGCATCTGGGCACTTCATCTGGCAGTCACAAGCAATAAAATCACAACACTGGCAGAGAGTAAAGCAATGTGTCGTGTATGGACAGAGGTAGTTGGCTGCAGAGGTTTCCAAAACACGTGTCATGACAGTGGTGTCTTCCCGAGAATGAGGCAGCGTACATGTCACTCGGGCGAGGTCATCAATGCGAGGCTGAAGGAAAGTGACCTCAGTGGCTTCCGGAGTTGTAGTGAGGGTGCTTCTGAATGAATTGTAAAGCCACTCCATTTCGCAGTCGCAGATAAGAGGATTACCCGAGAGATATATCTGTGCACTTGTATGTTTTCCAGAAGCTACTCTCATGCTGACAGACTTGGGATTTATTCTTTGGAGGGAGTTCATGCTGAGGTCCAGAGTCTGAAGATTCACCTTGTCTCGAAAACTGTTTGGCAAAATCCTTGTAATATTGTTATGGTGCAGGATTACGTGCACGATGGTGTTTGGAAGAGAAAATTCAGTAAGGCTTTTAATGTTATTATGACTTGCATCAATATTTTCTAAAGTCAGGACGGTATGAACTTTGAAGAAGTTACCAAGCTGTCCAATCTTATTGTTTTTTAAGTTTAGATTAATTAGTTGTTGAGGGATGAATGCATAATCAAACATCCTTATATTATTCTCTGAAAGATCCAGGGATTCAAGGTGTTCCAGACCAGCAAATATGTGATCTATATTACTCAGCTGATTCCTAGCAAGTACCAAATTCAAGACATTTGGCACTCCATCAAAAGAACCTTCATTCACTGTGTGGATGGCGTTGTCCCTTAGGTCCAAATCTTTCACAGAAACAAGTCCTTTGAATGATCCCTGAGATATAAAATCTAGTTTGTTGTGGCTCACATTTAGCAACTCAAGATTTCCAAGACCTCCAAAAAGGAAGGGTTGGATACTGACGATGTTGTTGTAGGACATGTCCAGAGTCTTGATGAAAGAGAGATTTTCAAGGGCTTTGGGTATAGCCTGGAGGTGGTTGTGACTAAGGAAGACCTGCTTCAGGTTTGAGCTGTGACGGAAGGCATGAGGATGAATTTCAAAGAGAGAGTTATTAGCCAAATGAATCAGGCTGAGGCCGACAAGCCCTCTCAGATTAGCCTCGCCCAAAGTGAGGAGCAAATTGTGTGAGAGATCAAGAGCGTAAAGGTTCGACAAAGAAGTGAAACTGTCATCCTCGAGGCTCTGTATGGCATTGTGGGAAAGGACCAGCCGCTGAAGGGATGTCAAGTCCCGGAATAAAAGCTTTGTGATTGTGGTGAGGGAGTTCCATGACAGATCAAGAATGACAAGCCTTCGGAGGCCTTTGAAGAGGTCATCATGACTGTTATCTAGATATAATTTATTGTTAGAGATTTCTAATACTTGTAGCTCCTTCATGTCCTGGAAAACTTTAGAATTTAGAGCACTGAGTGAATTATTGTTCAAATATAGCCTCTCTAAGGCTATATTGTCAGAAAATGTTCCATTATGTAGGGCAATAATATGATTATTAGATAAATATAGCACTTGTAAGGCTGTAAGTCCACTGAAGGCTTCACTGGATATAAGTCTGATATCATTGTCACGTAGATGAAGTTCTCTGAGCCCAGACAGGACGCGGAAGCTCCCGTCAGGAAGCCTCACTAAGTCATTGTGGTCTAGGATCAGCTCACGAAGAGCCTGCCCGCACCCTTCTGCACTAGATACCTCGTCCAAGTTTGAAAACACCGCAGAATGTTCGCTAAAGCTTGTGTTGCTCATATTCATCATCAGAATGTCCAGTTGGACTTGGTCCATGAATCCGAGTTCGTGCACGTCCTGGAGGCGGTTGTGAGACAGATCCAAGTGGTGGAGAGAGTTGGGCCCGCAGAAGGCTCTCGGGGGAAGCGTCCAGATGTTGTTGTGGGCGAGGGACACCCGCTCCAGCGTGAGAGGAAGGGAGCCCGAGACCACTTCCATGGCGAGCGCCGCCCACTCGCCGTTGTGGGTCGTCACCTCGAGACTCCGCAAGCGTCCCAGGCTGGACAGAGTCCCCGGCGGGAGACTGTCCAACTTGCAGTTGTTGATGGCAAGTTCTTCTACGTTTTCCAGGCCCTGAAAGGAGAGAGAAAGTAGGGTTAGTTAAGAGAAAAAAGAAAAAGAAAAAACCTTAATGGTTAACATACAAATTAGCTTACACTAAGATGACTACTG
>NC_051416.1:26618833-26619267 GCF_015228065.2 Penaeus monodon
TGTATACGATGTGTCTGTAACCACGTGTACATGTGTAAGTGTGCGTTCACCTGAGCGCCCGTGTGTATGCACGTGTGTAAACGAACCCTTGTGTTTATATGACCATTTGGGAATCATCATAGATTATGATAGCTCTCGTAATGATGGACTTATGGTTATAGACAGAACATTAGAACATCCATTGCAATGCTGGCATCGTAGCGCGATTAATGAAATTTTATTGACACTACGCCACCACAACAATTATGGATCGAGGCCGAGCGCGATCGAAATCACAGAACTCGGGTGGAAATCGCTTTGCAATCATCATTAGGGATTAATTAGAGCGAGAAATGCATTATCTCAATATTATCATTATAATGGGCGGGGCGCGTAAGGCAATGAGTCAAAATGCTTGATTTTATGGGTCTCTTTTTGTGATTATGCATTTTGAG
>NC_051416.1:26619533-26619635 GCF_015228065.2 Penaeus monodon
ACACTCAATCACTCTCTCGTTCTTTGTATGTGTATAATATACATTACTTCAGCTTCGCTTTCCCTCCCCTCTCTCCTGCAGTTCCCCAGAATTCCTTCTCGT
>NC_051416.1:26619690-26620056 GCF_015228065.2 Penaeus monodon
AGGTCCTTTTAGACGAAGGCAGCCCGGTCACTTGCGATGCATTCAACACCGCTTTTACACAGACAAAGAGCGGCCTCCATGTTAAACTGCCCCGACACGTTGTATACACCCACTCCCGCGGTTCTTCGGGTCATTCCGGATTTATGGATTATCGTTGGGTGTTCGTGTAAGCTTTATGCGAACGCTTGGGGCTATTCGCGATGCTTTCTGAAGGGCCGTGGCGGCAAGCGCTAATCGGCAATTGTCATGTATGATCCGATTTTAATTTCGAGAACAATCTATATATATATATTTTTTTTATAGGTGTAATAAATATTCTAATGGGGAGAGGGGGGGGGGGTTGCTCTCTTAATGGCTGGGTAGCTC
>NC_051416.1:26620498-26620589 GCF_015228065.2 Penaeus monodon
TGCGGTTTGTTAAGAGTAGTAACAGAAGCAATACTAGCAGTAGTGGTGGATAACAATGATAGTCACAACTGCACTCTCTCTCTCTCTATCT
>NC_051416.1:26620675-26621633 GCF_015228065.2 Penaeus monodon
AATGAATAAATAAATAAACACACACCACCGCCACTGAAACCATTCTCGACAAGTCATTGTATCCCTCACGGCAAATCACTGGCAATGGAAGACCACGGGGGAGGGAGAGAAGGGTAGAAGGAAGGGAGAGAGGAAAGGAGGGGGAGGGATAAAGGAGATGAGAGAAGGGAGGGAGGAGAGGAGGAAAAGGGGGAAAGAGGAGGTGAGAAGTGGAAAGGGAGAGAAGGGTGGAAGGAAGGGAGAGAGGAAAGGAGGAGGGAGGGATAAAGGAGATGAAAGAAGGGAGGGAGGAGAGGAGGAAAAGGGGAAGAGGAGGAAGGAGGGCAGAGGGGGAGAAAAAGGGAGGAAGGTAGAGGGAAGGGAAAGAGGAAAGGAGGAGGAGGAGGAGGAGGAGGGGATAGGAGGGATAGAGGAGGAGAGTAGAAGGGAGGGGATAGAGGGAGGAGTGAAGAAGGGGAGGAGGATAGAGAAAGAGGAGAGGAGGAAGGAGGGAATAAAGAAGGCAAGGTAGGCAGAAAGGGGAGAAGGAAATAGGGAGGGAGGGGAGGGAGAGAGGAAAGGAGGAGGGAAAGAAGGGAAAAGGGGAAGAGGAAGAGGGCGAGAGAGGAGTGAAGAAAGGGACAGAGGGAGAAAGGGACAGAGAGGAGAACAAAAGAAGAGGAAGGGAGGGAGAAGGAGAAGCGAGGCCCCACGAACCGACTCTTCCGTGAACCTTGGGCGATCTTATGCTAAGGAGGATAAGTCGACATGATTATGTAAATGCAATAATGACTCGACGGACAGGAGAGTTTCTCAGATTACGGCCTGCATTATATCGGAGATTTCGTAAAAGCAAAGGCGTTGGGGGAAACATTGTCAATTTGCCGTCGATTAAGATTTTGTTTGGAGTATTTTGAGTGTATTTCCTTTCCTTTTTTTGCTGATTATCAATACCAACACCATAAACGTCACAACTGTG
>NC_051416.1:26621703-26621780 GCF_015228065.2 Penaeus monodon
TGCACATACGCACGTGCACATACACACACACTGATTATCTGTATTTTTGTCTCAAACATTTTCATTTTCTTGTTATT
>NC_051416.1:26621913-26622133 GCF_015228065.2 Penaeus monodon
TTCCTTGAATGAATCGCCAAATACTGAAAATCAAATAAAGAATATAACTATATAAACAGTAACATACGAATTGAATAACAAATCATATGTTATCAAAGTGATATTTATCTGTACTCAGTTTCACAAAAAGAGTCCCCAAATCTGATCAATCTCTATTCAATAAAGGTAAGATCAATGAGCTGAATGGCGGTATAAGGGAATCACGTCATTAATGGAATTC
>NC_051416.1:26622150-26622519 GCF_015228065.2 Penaeus monodon
TCTTCTATTAATAGCCAGCCATAACGTGGTTGGAAATGAACCTGTGATTGATTGTATCTTTGCGGCTTTTCAATTGCTATTTATATCTGTGTCATTATTATTTTTTTTTATGTTGACGTCCATGGTTTATTGGATGCAAGAGGATTGTCAGGTGTAATGTGCAACTTTACCGTTATATATGTACGGATGGACTCTCATACAGACGTACATATACGTGTACACACAAATACTAGGAAATGAAGACGTGAAACAATTTTTAAAAATCTTAAATAAGATAAAATAAACAAACAGAAAAATTTTAATAGACACATAGGAGCAAAGAGATAAAACAAACAGACTCACATAACAATTAAAACTATAAGAATTCTT
>NC_051416.1:26622750-26623014 GCF_015228065.2 Penaeus monodon
TCATCATCAGTCAGGCACAGATGTCACGACCCGCCTTCCTCCTCTCACAACTTCTCATAGACCTTATAAAAAACACGCTTGAAAGTAACATTAAGCTGAAACTTTAGCGAGAACACTTCGCTGGAGTCGAGACGGATAAATCTCGGATCTCGGGGGTATGCAGAAGCCTCCAGAAGACATTCAAAAGACGAGACAAATTGAGAGAAAATGGTGCCACTTTCTCTTTTCAGCCGCAAGAGGGCCACTAAAAGATGTATATATGTG
>NC_051416.1:26623316-26623380 GCF_015228065.2 Penaeus monodon
ATGTCATTCTTATGTCAAGGTCAACAGGCAGGCAAGGAACAGCTGGTTGTTAGTGTGTTTATTT
>NC_051416.1:26623429-26623857 GCF_015228065.2 Penaeus monodon
CTTGTCATTACGTTTACTTTTGCTTACTACTCTCACCCATGATATGTGTTATTTTCAGTAAACCATGATCATAATATCTAATTTTATCATATTTTTGTTATATTTACCATAACCTATTATGGCTACATTTTATCTTGCATTATCGTTGTTATAACATATAATTAATTGTCATTGTACACCTATGTTACCCTTGTCATCACTTAATATATCATTATTAGGAAAATAAATTACATTATATTGATAAAAAGACACGAGGGATAAAATGCATGGATGTTGCAAGTATTCAGTGCAAGCACACTTTAATGAAGAAGTAAGCAAATATTTAACAAAGTGGAAAAAAAACGGTGCAAAACAGAAAAAAAGACACAAACACATACAAAGAAAGGAAAAAAAACAGACAAACACACACAAAAAAGAAAGAAAAACAG
>NC_051416.1:26623952-26624162 GCF_015228065.2 Penaeus monodon
ATAGACACAAAAAAAAAGAACAAGAAAAAAAAAAGACACACGGAAAGTACATAGTGTGTAAGCACATGTCACCATACATAACTAGTCCATCTACTCGGGTTAAATGTTGTTTAACAATAATCAAATACAAATCAACAGATCGAATTCCAGTCACTTCATCAGGCAGTTTATGTGCAGCCACAAAGTTACAATAGTTCGTTTACTAACAAT
>NC_051416.1:26624540-26624681 GCF_015228065.2 Penaeus monodon
TTATTTATTTCATCTTTATATATACACATCCATTTATTGGGTCATTCAACACTCGTCTGCTCTGTATCACTTTCCTTTATTTGTTCATTCTGTTTGTTCGTGTGACAAAAGTGAAAAAAAAAAACACAAGAGCATAAGTTC
>NC_051416.1:26624960-26625082 GCF_015228065.2 Penaeus monodon
CACCCACCCATAGCGCCATTAATCATGTACTAAAGAAAAAGAAAGTGCTGACTGAGGGAGGAAAATATAGTTCAACCATATAAAGACATTTTCCTATTATAACACAGTGCGTGGATGGCAGA
>NC_051416.1:26625509-26625624 GCF_015228065.2 Penaeus monodon
TTCCATGCACATGTTCATATAAATAATCTGGCTGATAAAAAATAAAACTTTTAAAACCACAAATACAAGCAAACAATATTCCAGTCCCGATATTATGCATTAGCCTTCTGACATT
>NC_051416.1:26625834-26625908 GCF_015228065.2 Penaeus monodon
GCCACCCCTCTCCCGGACTCCATGCATTGAAATCTATTCTGCAAAAGCCAACATGTTATTCACCGCCATGACAC
>NC_051416.1:26626068-26626134 GCF_015228065.2 Penaeus monodon
TTTTTTTTTTTTTTCAAAAATATAGTTTGGTATCTATTCGTCGATTCATTCATACTCTTTTTTCAA
>NC_051416.1:26626166-26626294 GCF_015228065.2 Penaeus monodon
GACTCTAATGCGTTTGATTAATGGCAGTGAATTAATGACTCTTATACTCCTCATTATTTTTATATATATAATTTATTGTCACCTTTATCTTGGCATAATTTCTGTTTGGTCTATTTTGTTAATTCCCT
>NC_051416.1:26626422-26626503 GCF_015228065.2 Penaeus monodon
CTGGACGTGACTTTTTCTTTTTTTTACTGAACATGATGCAACATCTCGGGAAGCCGCAGAGAGTTTCAATCTTCTGTGTTA
>NC_051416.1:26626542-26626624 GCF_015228065.2 Penaeus monodon
ACAAATATTCATTCATTCATTACTATAGATTAAATCCTCTGTTGGGGAAAGAGAGCGAAGTGAAAAATGAAGAACGTTGAAT
>NC_051416.1:26626839-26627424 GCF_015228065.2 Penaeus monodon
GAGCTATCCACAGAGAGAGAATCAAAATATGAAAATAACAGTAAAATATTTCACTACAAGAATATAAAATTGCTGAAGTATGACCCCATCAGATCGACACTGACGGCGACGCTGTGGGAGGAAGAGAAATGGGGGAGAGGGGGGGAGGGGATGACGGAGAGAGAGGGAGGGGGGTGAAGACAGGATGTTGGGGGAGGGGGAGGAGTTATGAATATGGCTAAAGGAATATCGATAAAAGATTCAGAAAAGGAAGAGAAAAAAGTAGAGTAGATGGTAGAAGAGAGGTGGAAAGAATAACATATAAGAATGGGAAGAAATCAACAAATAAGTAATAAAAAAAAACCCTAAATATATCGATAAAATCCAATAATAATAAGAGAAAGTGAGAGGAATAAAGACACACAGAATAAAACATACAAAAGATGGAAAAAAAACCCGAGAGAGAAAAAAACGATAGAAAACAAAAGTATTCTTCCAGGATTCACTCTTATGAGGAGGGGGACTAAAGGCAGCCATTAGCAAAGCTCCTCCTCATTATCCCAGAGTGTGTTTGACCGTTATGAGTTCATGCTGATCGATGGAGTA
>NC_051416.1:26627533-26627606 GCF_015228065.2 Penaeus monodon
AAGATACGTGTAAAAGGGGTTTTTCGGATAAATATAGAACTATAAAAAATTAAAGGATACGGACATACACAGA
>NC_051416.1:26628561-26629770 GCF_015228065.2 Penaeus monodon
GGAGACAGGGGTGTCCCGCGGCGACACCCAAGGCCAACCGGTCGGACATACGAGTTTTTATTGGTTCAATTTCGACCTGGCCACGAGCCGAATATCCGAATCCGTTCGTGCTAAGAAAATCCGGTTTGGTTGCCGTAAATGGAGAGAGGGAAAGGAGGAAGGGAGAGAGGGGAAGGGAGTGAGGGGAAGGGAGGGAGGGGAAAGGAAGTGAGGGGATGGAAGTGGGGGGAAGGGAGGGAGGGGAAGCGAGAGAGAGGAAGATAGAGAGAGGGGAAGGGAAAGATGGGAAGGGAGAGAGGGGAAGGGAGAGAGGGGAAGGGAGAGAGGGGAAGGGAGAGAGGGGAAGGGAGAGAGAAAGAAGGGAGTGTGTTGGGAAGGGGAAAGGAGAGAGGGAGGAGAGGGAGAGGGAGTGTGGTATGGGAAAGGGAGAGGGAGATGAAGGGGAGGAGGAAGAAAGAGGGAAAGGGAGTGCGGGGAGGAGGGAGGAGGGAATAAAGGGGGATGGAGGAGGGAGAAGAGGAAGGGAGAGGGAGAGAAGAGAGGCGGGGGAGAGCGAGCAATGGGAGAAAGGAGAAAGCTGAGAGAAAGGGAAGGAGAAGATGAGAGGTTAAGGAAAAGCAAAGATGGAGGAGAGAAAGAAAAAGATGAAAGAAGGGAAGAAGAGAGTAAGGGAGAGAAAGAAAAGAGGAAGTAGGGAGGGAAAGAGGGAGCCAGGATGAGGGAGGAGAGAGAGTAAGCGACTGAAGAAGGGAAACAGAACAGAGAGAAGAGGAAAGAGAAAACGAAAGGGAAAAATGAGAGGAAGGATGAAGATAGAATAGGAAGAGAGAGGGATTGGAAGAAATTAGGAGACAAGGGAGGGAGAGTGTAAAATGGACTGATAAATAGTTATATAGATAGACGGGAGGGGAAGAGGAAAGGAGGTAAAATATGGAAAAGGAATAACTTGGCAGATTAGAAGGGGAGACAAGAAGAGACGAGAAGAAAGTATGCCATAGGAATAGGGGAAGAAAGAAGAAACGGAAAAGCAGAAAGGAAGAACACAGAGGAAGGAAAAGAAAGGAGGATGTAGGAAGGAGACAAGGAATAAAGATAAGAAAAAGAAAAGAAATGAAAGGACAAGCAATAGTTACAGGGCAATAAAGGGAAGGGGAGGTGGAAGAAAATGCGTGAAGGTGGGAATGGACGAAATGGTGCGATAAGTAAAGC
>NC_051416.1:26630073-26630169 GCF_015228065.2 Penaeus monodon
GCGGAGGAGATAATATGCAAGTGGTTGATATCAGGAGTTCGTGACAGGATGCAACAAGGGGGCGGAGCAGCGATTGCACTGTAGGAGCTGAGATAA
>NC_051416.1:26630815-26630880 GCF_015228065.2 Penaeus monodon
AGCTATACACTCATCAAAGACTTTCCCTTCGTCACTAATTAGACTTTTTTTTTTTTTTTGTTCTT
>NC_051416.1:26630908-26631066 GCF_015228065.2 Penaeus monodon
TTAAAGGACGTAACTCGAAATAAAAGTGTCATTCATGTCTTGCAACAAAATTACTTTTCTCTCCGCGGCATAAAAGTTCCGTCTGTCCGCTTTATTTCCGGTATCTTGAGGACTCTGCTTTGAGACACTGGCCACCCCTTCCGACTTGCTAAGGAGAT
>NC_051416.1:26631608-26631674 GCF_015228065.2 Penaeus monodon
TTTTTCTAAAGGTTTTATTTTCCATGAGTCGTGTCTTATGGTAATGATATTTTGACGAAATGGGAG
>NC_051416.1:26631954-26632248 GCF_015228065.2 Penaeus monodon
TGATCATTCCGCATGTTCTCGCTGATCAGAGAGGCCTCCTTGCAAGAACACTGTGACACCCTGTATTGTGCTACTGCCCTACGTTGTTCGTAATCTCCTAGGCCCACGCGCAAGATCACGGCCACGGACACAAACATGCGCTCGACTTTGATGCTATATAGACACCGGAGTCCGATCTCCATCCCCTCCCCTCCCCCTCCCCCTTTGTCATTTCAGGGAAACCTTTCGAAAGAAGGTAGTGTATGGCTTCATTTGTGATATTGGTTCGCTCTCTCTTTTTTACCTTTTATTTCG
>NC_051416.1:26632443-26632615 GCF_015228065.2 Penaeus monodon
TTTTTTTCTTCTTTTTTTCCCAAGGGAGCGAGGAGGACCGCGGCTGTAAATGTATATTGGAAATGGTAAATGATTAATCTCGTTTTCAGGTTCCTCTATAGAGAAATTTTAATTGCTGATGAAGGGCAGATTCAGGTCGTTTCAGATAATGACTGTGACATTAATGACACAA
>NC_051416.1:26633121-26633569 GCF_015228065.2 Penaeus monodon
CCTTTTCATCCTCCATCTCATCCCTTTTATCCCCTCACCCCCACCCCCACCCGTACCAGAGGTCACCATCCACCCCCCTGCCCCCGAGCCCGATGACCCAGTATCCGCAGCTGCATCTTACGCGAACGCATCACACCCTCGCTAGAACGACCAGCCAGCTCCTGCGGACACTACGATGCTTGTGCGGTCTCTCTATATCCTTTACTTTACCGGATCGTTTGAGCTGCGTTAGGGTATGTGTGTGTGGGGGGGGGGGGCGATTGGCGTTGGCAATACTGCGTTAGGGTGTGGGGAGGGGGGGCGAGTGGCGTTGGCAATACTGCGTTAGGGTGTGGGAGGGGGGGCGAGTGGCGTTGGTAATACTGCATTAGGGTGTGTGTGGGGGGGGGGCGTTGGCAATACTGCAGCGCGTCCGTGGCTGGTGTGATTGGGGGGGGGGGAGGGGGGT
>NC_051416.1:26633653-26633854 GCF_015228065.2 Penaeus monodon
GCAGGATTTTGATGCTGTTAGCAGGATTTTATGTTGGCAGGATTTTGATGTTTATTGACACGATTTTGATGTTGTTAGCAAGAATGTTCTTACTGGTGGAATTTCGATGCTGTTGGCAGGATTCTTTTTTTTTTGCAGTTGTAGGTTTCGGTTGTCGGTGTTATTGTTAGCAGGGTTTTTATGCCTTTTTTGGGGGGGGGC
>NC_051416.1:26634054-26634362 GCF_015228065.2 Penaeus monodon
CATTAATAATATAATATTAATCAGCATACTATTAACAGCGTCATTAACATATCAATTTCATCTTCTATACCCTCCCATTCTCAACATTATCACCAATATCATCCGGAACATCAAAAAAAGAGGAAAAAGGGTAAAAAATCCACTCATGATGATAATGCCTATCACAATCACCCGGTCATGATTACAATTAGGCCTACAGACACGCAATTATTCAGAGGTCAGGTCTAATCCATTTCAAACGACCGTGTGAGATAAGTTGTTCAAAATGGGCAGACGATTAGCGCTATAATGGTGATGGCAGTATGAAT
>NC_051416.1:26634768-26634942 GCF_015228065.2 Penaeus monodon
TTGTTAGTTCTGAGGAGTGATGATTGTGACATAATGACTGTGATATAATGGTTGTGACATGATGACTGTGACGTGACCGGACAGAAGCAGATGAGGTGATGGAGAAAGAAAAATGATGGAATAAATGGTGAGAGGGAGTTCACTTTGCGGTGGGAGTAATTGTTCTCTAAGGCA
>NC_051416.1:26635337-26635436 GCF_015228065.2 Penaeus monodon
CGTTGTTTAGGGGACAATAACAGTAGATAATATAAACGGAATTCCGGTAGAATAGAGGTAATGAATGTTAACCGAAGTCGGAAATCTAATAACAGCAAT
>NC_051416.1:26635498-26635872 GCF_015228065.2 Penaeus monodon
TTACAATAACTGTACAATAAAACCTAATACAATTGCTCCAACAACTAGTCCCATCACCATGAACAAATACAGCTGCAAGTAGCTTAACATCACCTACGATTACTGCCTTTATGTCGGTCGCCTCTGAATGCTGTATTTCCGTATCTCGTTCTGCATTTATGTAATTAATTGGAAACTTGATTTTGAAACAGTTATTCAAAACAACTTATTGGAAAATGCATTTTGTACAAGCAGATATGAAAAAAGTCCACCAAAACAATCAAATGACCGAAAACATTTACAACAACGAATTGCAAAAAATAGAGATCTAACATCAGTTTATTATCGTTTTAACTGGGATAACTACTGGTTAAATGAAGAGCTCCAGACGAGCT
>NC_051416.1:26638071-26638394 GCF_015228065.2 Penaeus monodon
CGCAGCCCAGGGAGCGAGTGTGGGCGACGGCAACATCCATTGGGGGTGGACAAAGCACAGTGGTTCCCCCGACTCGTGCAGCTTAAACACAGCGTCGCGAAGCAGAGCACGTCGCAGGGTATTTTCACACTTAGGATTTGCTCCTTCATCTCGGCCTTTCTTGCAGTATAAAGGATTAGGAAGAGGCCGGCGGTGCTTGCGAGGCGGCCGGGGCCATATCTTACCTGCATGCATTGCTTGCTGGAGTCTCCGAGGCCGGCGAGACGTTTATTCCATTATTTTTACATCTCTTTTTAAGATAAGGGTGCATTGCGGTGCACACT
>NC_051416.1:26638761-26638915 GCF_015228065.2 Penaeus monodon
AGGGGAGATAATGTATCATTTAAGGTAAAACCTTGGACTGTGACAGAGATGCTTTAATAGTCAGATAATATTAGAAACATTTATAGAGGTAATCACAGCTGTCATTGGAATAATGGCAAGTATAAACACACTTGCAATTAGAATTATGAAGTAC
>NC_051416.1:26639416-26639536 GCF_015228065.2 Penaeus monodon
AATGATAAAATGTTCTTATTATGTGAACTGCACATGTAAACGCGGTAAAGAAATGCAGGATATTGATTATGAAAGAGGGAACTGAGTTACAATATAAGTAATGTAATGAAGTCACGGGGG
>NC_051416.1:26639793-26639872 GCF_015228065.2 Penaeus monodon
GACGTTCAAATAATATTTACGAACGCCCCCTTTCAAACCTTATCTGTGCTTTTGACGACTGATTTTCGTCCTTTCCATC
>NC_051416.1:26640292-26640365 GCF_015228065.2 Penaeus monodon
AACACAAAAGAGTTGAATAATGCGAAGGGAAAGAAAAAAAGAGGGGGGGGGGGTAATATTATGGTGCATTCGA
>NC_051416.1:26640421-26640504 GCF_015228065.2 Penaeus monodon
ATAGTGATGGCATGGTCATGCTGCTATCAAACATTGATTTCATTATCACTATCAATGTCATCTTTACCTTGTAGGATGAGGAC
>NC_051416.1:26644128-26644302 GCF_015228065.2 Penaeus monodon
TTCCATGTGTTGTCAAGACATAACCTAAGATTAAATTGTCGTACAGACTTGCGCAAAAAAGCATTACGTCATCGTGAATGTGTCATACTTTAGATATACTCTAACTGGGGATAACACATGTACAAAAAACACGGGTCATGCATTATCAAGTACATTTTTCCACCCAGAACAAAA
>NC_051416.1:26644471-26646528 GCF_015228065.2 Penaeus monodon
GGTAAGGGAAGCGGGGACGTACCTGGAACGTGCGTGCCGTAAGGCGGCTTGGTAGTAGAGACCGACTGCACTCCACACTCAGCACGCCGCAAGTGGCGAGTGTTCATCCGGGCGGCCTCATGCCCCTTGCCAGGCCCGGCACCTGGTCCCTCGGCCACTGCCCCGCCGCAGGGATGCCACTCGTGTCGTTGCGGTCCTGCCAGTGCCCCTTGACGACCTGAGAGCCCAAGCTGTCCTCCAGGGTCCGAATGTGGCACTCCAGGGCCTCCTGGGCCACCCACTGGCACCATGGCGAGCCCTTCGAGGTGTCGTTGGTTGAGGCACTGAGGGCCGCGTCACAACTGCCGACGGGGGCGGCACTGGGCGTTTGGGGCGAGGGTCTTTGGCCGGCACACGACGTCTCACCAGCCCGGAAGCAGGGTATGGTGGAGGAAACACGCTCCAGCCTCCCCAGCCCGGCAGGTGCCCTAATGTCTCTGTTTTCGGTCTTTCGTCCGTCGCGATTGTTTTTCCTTTTTTCTCAGGGGAAAGACAATGATGTATTGGGCCCCGCGCGATGGCCCGTCGTTAACACACATTGTCGACGAGGCACTCCCCGCGCGGGACGATTTCGGCAGGGGTTTTGCCTTATGATCACTCGTCCTCTCCGATGGGCTCTAGAAGTGAGAGAAGAGTACGCCATACATTAAAACCGACATAATAGATGGGTCCCTTGGCAAGATGTTGCGTCTTGCTCCATTCCGGCGGGGCGCACGGCGGAGGAATCGTGGGGCGGTTGAGGGACTTGGTGGCCGGGTCATTGCCGTGGTGCCCTTCACTGGACCCAACTCCGGCAACCTCTCGCCTAGGACTCGGACCATCGAGGCCACGTCATGCTGGGGCGTTGCAATGTAAATCAATCACTGCAGTCGTTTTTATTTTCTATTTCACTGTCTCTTTTATTTTCTCTTCGCAGAGGCAGGGTACACAGATATATAAGTCACCTTGCGTCATTGTTCATGGAGTTCCTCTCTTTCTTTACGTCATTGTCGGCACAAATGGTTCCATGTCAAGCGAAGGATGAAAGACTGACACTGTCTCGCAATGTCGACATTCACATAATTGCACAGAAGAGTTCGGTATACCACTTTCTCATCACTTTCAGGTTTTCGAGTGAAAATAAAGCATTTTCGGTAGCTAACTGACAGGGCGACTTATTATCCAAAGTTCGACCAAGTCCTTAGCTCGAGAGACGTTCACCAACTGGTTATTTCCACATTGTCATCTGCGGTTCATACGCTCGTCTCTCCACAGCATCTTAGAAAATTAGGCCTTTGGTGATGGTCTCACTCGGAAATCATTTCGGCTTCAAATAAATGCCATCGAATGCCAAAAAGCCCGCTATCTTGCCAAGGAATCCACTCAACACACACACACCGGACTTGTTGCTGCGTGTGGCAGAGATGCCCTCCGCTCTCTAACACTCTCCTAGGAGTACTCTACCTCCAACCGCTCAGGCTCAGGTCCGAGCCATCACTGACTGGAAAGATTGGCGCCGCTTCCTGTATTTGGCCTCCAGGAGGTGGAATAAGGGGGTTGCCGGTTCGTCCCGGAGGAGCCTCGCTGCCACAGCTAATCAGCAAAAACTCACAGCTGGCAAGGGCCCTGCGCTGCCGTGGATTGTGTTTGCTCTACGATAATGATCAAATGATTGATATGGAGCGGAGGGGGGTGGGCGGTTGGGGGTGGAGAGAGTGAGAGCAATTTTGTCAACTTTTGATTTAGGAGAGACTGATAGGATCTGTCGTTGATGCAACGCTTATGAATGCGGATTAGCGGGAGGATTGCCGTTAATTCTGTGAAAAAGTCTAAATTCTCCGATTTATCGCCCCCGTTTAATATTTAAATCAAATGATTATGATCGTGGGGGAATAAACGTAATGCATTATGGCACCATAATTCCATTGCGGTAATGATGGCGGCTGTTGAAACTAATAATGGATCTACTGTTTATTTGCGGGAAGTTTCACACTAACACGAGGTGTGCGCACTTCAATAGCACACTCTAGATGACAGCT
>NC_051416.1:26647237-26647385 GCF_015228065.2 Penaeus monodon
ACCTAAGATTAAATTGTCGTACCAGACTTTGCGAAAAAGCATACTTCCTGAATGTGTCATACTTTAGATATACTCTAACTGGGGATAACACATGTACAAAAAACACGGGTCATGCATTATCAAGTACATTTTTCCACCCAGAACAAAA
>NC_051416.1:26647506-26649500 GCF_015228065.2 Penaeus monodon
GGGTAAGGGAAGCGGGGACGTACCTGGAACGTGCGTGCCGTAAGGCGGCTTTGGTAGTAGAGGACCTGACTGCACTCCACACTCAGCACGCGCAAGTGGCGAGTGTCACTCCGGGCGGCCCATGCCCCTGGCAGGCCCGGCACCTGGTCCCTCGGCCACTGCCCCGCCGCAGGGATGCCACTCGTGTCGTTGCGGTCCTGCCAGTGCCCCTTGACGACCTGAGAGCCCAAGCTGTCCTCCAGGGTCCGAATGTGGCACTCCAGGGCCTCCTGGGCCACCCACTGGCACCATGGCGAGCCCTTCGAGGTGTCGTTGGTTGAGGCACTGAGGGCGTCGGCACTGCCGACGGGGGCGGCACTGGGCGTTTGGGCGAGGGTCATGGCCGGCACCACGACGCTCACCAGGAGCAGGGTCTGGTGGAGGAACACGCTCCAGCCTCCCCAGCCCGGCATGGTGCCTAATGTCTCTGTTTTCGGGTCTTTCGTCGTCGCGATTGTTTTTCCTTTTTCTCAGGGGAGAGACATGATGTTTGGGCCCCGCGCGATGGCCCGTTCGTTAACACACACTGTCGACGAGGCACTCCGCGCGACGATTTATCGGCAGGGAGTTTTTCCTTATGATCACTGTCCTCTCCGATGGGCTATAGAAGTCCGAGAGAAGAGGACGCCATACATTAAAACCGACATAATAGATCGGGTCCTTGGCAAGATGTGCGTCTTGGCTCACTTCCGGCAGGTCGCAAGGCGGAGGCTCGGGTCGGGAGGGCACGTGGTGGCCGGGTCATGCCGTCGTGCCCTTCACTGGCACCCAACTCCGGCACTCTCGCCTTCGACTCGACCATCGAGGCACGTCATGCTGGGGCGTTGCAATGTAAATCAATTCACTGCAGTCGTTTTTATTTTATATTTCCCTGTCTCTTTTATTTTCTCTTCGCAGAGGCAGGGTACACAGATATATAAGTCAACCTTGCGTCATTGTTCACTGGAGTTCCCTCTTTTCTTTACGTCATTGTGGCACAAATGGTTCCATTGTCAAGCGCAGGATGAAAGACTGACACTGTCTCGCAATGTCGACATCACATAATTGTCACAGAAGAGTTCGGTTACACTTTCTCATCACTTTCAGGTTTTCGAGTGAAAATAAGCATTTTCGGTAGCTAACTGACAGGGCGACTTATTATCCAAAGTCGACCAATTCCTTAGCTCGATAGACGTTCACTGGTATTTCCACATGTCATCTGAGGTCATACGCTCGTCTCTCCACAGCATTCTTAAGAAATTAGGCTTTGGTATGGTCTCACTCGGAAATCATTTCGGCTTCAAATAAATGCAATTCGACTGCAAAAAGCCCGTATCTTGCCAAGGAATCCACTCACACACACACACCGGACTTGTTGCTGCGTGGTGGCCAGAGATGAACTCCGCTCTCTCACACTCTCTAGCGTACTCTCCTCCAACCGCTCAGCTCAGCGTCCGAGCCATCACTGACTGGAAAGATTGGCGCTTCCTGTATTTTGGCTCCAGGAGTGGAGAGGGTTGCCGGTTCGTCCCGGAGGAGCCTCGCTGCCACAGCTAATCAGCAAAACTCACAGCTGGCAGGGCCTGCGCTGCCGTGATTGTGTTTGCTCTACGATAATGATAAATGATTGATAGTTGGAAGCGGTGGGGGGTGGGGGTGGAGAGAGGAGAGCAATTTGTCAACTTTTGATTTAGGAGAGACTGATAGGATCTGTCGTGATGCAACGCTTATGAATGCGATAGCGGGAGGATTGCGTAATTCTGTGAAAAAGTCTAAATTCTCCGATTTATCGCCCCCGTTTTCATATTTAAATCAAATGATTATGCTCGGGGGGAATAACGTAATGATTATGGCGGCCATAATTCCATTGCGGTAATGATGGCGGGTTGACAATCACGGATCTACTGTTTATCTGCGGGAAGTTTTCCACTAACACGAGGTGCGCGCACTTCAATAGCGACACTCTAGATGACAGC
>NC_051416.1:26650268-26650608 GCF_015228065.2 Penaeus monodon
CTCCCTGTTTTCATCTACCGTTACCAAAAAATCCCTCAGCGTATTTTAAAACCCGTTTGCATTTAAAACCTTGCCCCTTTAAAACACTCCTTCACTTGCATATACTTGCAAAATCATCTTCGGATTCTCTGTTATGTTGCATTCCTGTTGTTTAAATCCAAACATTCCTTGACGAAATTCAACAACAAACTGACAGGAAACAAATACAACAAAGAAACGTAAACTTTAGACTCAAAGACATTACTTTTTTTTTTCCCTTGATGTTTGACTAAAGTTATATAACAAGAAAAAAAAAGGGGTTTTATGAAAAAATTTAAAAGGGCCCGACAGAGAGAAAAAG
>NC_051416.1:26650999-26651392 GCF_015228065.2 Penaeus monodon
GGGTTTGTGGATAGAAAAATAGATGATAGACGGGACAACTTGAAAACTTTCAACGGATAAAAGACCACAGACAAAAAAAAGAGAGATAAACGGGAAAAAGCACATCCCCCCAAAAAGCCTGACAAAACAAAAACGCGAGCCCAGGGGAAAGGTTCTCGGTTGTATAATTGTTTTTTTTAAGGGGAAAAAAATGCCCCGAGGTAAGCCGGGCTGCTGGGGAAAAGGGTCGGGGGGCCCTCCTTATTACAGGGGGCCCTGATGCCGATTCATGTAACCGAAAGAGGGGGAAAAAGGAGGGAGGGGAGAATAAGAAAAAAGAGGTGATCGGGGAAAAAGGGGGGAAGAGCGGGAGGGGGGGAGGGGGGGAGAGAGAAAAGGGAAAAGGGAGGGGGA
>NC_051416.1:26651442-26651650 GCF_015228065.2 Penaeus monodon
GGGGGGAGAGTTTAATTTTTTTTAAATGAGGTTTGGTGAGGGAGGGGGGGGAAGAGTGGGGGGAGGGGGGGTTGGGGGGAGGGGAAGGGAAGGAGAGGGGGAGGAAAAAAAGAAGAAAGAGAGAGAGGAAAGGAGGGAGGGAGAGATAGAGAGGAAAAGGGGATGATAAAGGGAGTGAAAGAGGGGGAGGAGATTGGAAGGAAAAAAA
>NC_051416.1:26651681-26651811 GCF_015228065.2 Penaeus monodon
AGAGAAAGAAGGAGAGAGGGAAGGAATGAAGAAGAAAGAGAGAGAGGAAAGGAGGGAGGGAAATAGAGAGGAAAAGAGGATGATGCGGGAAAGGAGGAAGATTTGGGGGGAAAGGTTTGGGAAAGGGAAA
>NC_051416.1:26652349-26652471 GCF_015228065.2 Penaeus monodon
CACATCAACGAAGGAATAGAGTAAAGACAGGAAACAACAATAAATACAAAGGCCACAGAACCTACGACATCGAAGCAACACGAATAGTTTGTTTAAAAGCTCTTAACATTATATATAATTAT
>NC_051416.1:26652493-26652559 GCF_015228065.2 Penaeus monodon
TAGAGCATCAATTGTATTAGAAGTTCAGCCACACCAAGGGTAATTAGGTAATGTATAATTATTAGC
>NC_051416.1:26652603-26652748 GCF_015228065.2 Penaeus monodon
CCTTCCTACCGTGAACTTAATAGATTTTTTTTTCTTTTTTTTGTAAGCTGTCTGATTTTTCACTTTTGGAAATTTCATGATCAACTATATTATTTACTTTTTATTCATTTTCTCTGTGTTGTTGCTTTTAGTATTTTAATCAAAG
>NC_051416.1:26653767-26654062 GCF_015228065.2 Penaeus monodon
CAGCATGGACAATGAATGTTGTGTGCACAACCTTGCGCACTAGAGAAAGTTATAGAAAATGAGTACGCAAAATTACACAGACAGACATTAACGAAGTAATAGATTGTTATTTATGTCTATGATTACATGAAAACAAATCTCCCATAACATTTACTGAGCGAATGGCGGAAATGCGTTGTTTGTTTACACTTAATTTCATCATAATTACAAACTACATAATATTAACTTTTGGTGATGAGCCATTAAAAAAGTAAAGTTTGGCCAGGTAATGTCAGTATAGGGTTTAGAATGTTAA
>NC_051416.1:26654808-26655442 GCF_015228065.2 Penaeus monodon
AATATAGACGTGTGTTTGAAATGTTTATATAATATATTTATGCTATTAGTCTCTCTCTATATATATTTTTTATCAATATTTATACCTATTTCTCGGTCCTAATATCTTTTTACATATCAATATATGTATCTATTAATCTATCTATCAATCTGTCTAATTATTTGTACATGTATACTTGTGTCTAAAAATAAATTTATGTCTAAATATATATACTAACACTTTTATGTTGGGTATAATGTACAGGACCCAAAACTTTGGCATTTAGCAAAGAATATGCAAATGAATCAAAAGTTATGACAGTATTCGTGAACTACACTTATTTACTAAATAGAGGAAACATCAACAACAACGAAAAAAAGGAGAAAAGAAAAAGAAGAGAGAGAGCCAATTTTTTTTTATTGACGAAAAAAAAAACAACAACAACAGCGTAACTCATCATAACATTCGGTAACTACCTTACTTTATTGCATAGACGAAAAAAACACCATTTCCCCCTTCTCTGTTTTTTTTTGAAAGATCGATTCATCCCTTTCCCTATAGCGCATATCACGTGATCACTGCAACTGTTCCCGTGGGCAACATTGCAATTGCAAATGCTACTGATAGGCATTTCTGTTCATCCCCGCCGCTGTCT
>NC_051416.1:26655489-26655563 GCF_015228065.2 Penaeus monodon
GCGACTGTTATAAATGCAGATCCTGATGAACACTATGAGATTTTTTTTTCGTTTTCATAAGGTACTAACATTTT
>NC_051416.1:26656342-26656641 GCF_015228065.2 Penaeus monodon
TCTAAACATCGTACGCCTGGCATTCAGGTATAAAAACCTTGTTAGGGGGAAGTATTACCTGTGCTATGACGTCATCATGTTAACATAGAAATCGTGGAAGTCTGGAAAAACGTCTAGGGGAGACTATAAAGAACCTGCAGACATATAAACAAAAAAACGGCAGCTATCGCTTTTATTCATAATATGAGTGTGTATATTCATGAAAGTTATAGAAGCTGTGTTGAAAACATATCACAGTACATGCCATGCCGGCTGGTAATTGAATTATTTCTGAAAATCGTTAATGCATTTCTCGTTGA
>NC_051416.1:26657455-26658153 GCF_015228065.2 Penaeus monodon
CGGTAAAGTTTACCATAATCTCTATAATTCACATGCCTTTTGTCATTATTACTAAAAACACTTTTGTAAATTAATCGTCATTGCTTCGCATGACGCATGCATTCAGCTATGTACACCCTTCCACAGCAGGGAACTGTAGCAATGGAAAGCTGCATATATTAAAATAAGTTATGCACTCATATGCAGTAAACCTACACCGCATTTTCATATAACACGCATTTAT
The DNA here is from genome assembly GCF_015228065.2 of Penaeus monodon. Taxonomy (NCBI): domain Eukaryota; kingdom Metazoa; phylum Arthropoda; class Malacostraca; order Decapoda; family Penaeidae; genus Penaeus; species Penaeus monodon. The sequence goes on from NC_051416.1 coordinate 26,657,679, forward strand.
TTTTTACCACAAACACGTGCAATACATATTCATCACTCCAACATGCATATACCCATCACTATAACAACATAGGCTCATCAATGTAACAAGAACATACTCGTCACTACATCATGCACATGTCCATCACTACACCACCCATCTTACAACACTGCCATGTGTATATATATACCACGGCAATTCGCACATACTCGTCACCTATAACAAGATATATCCATCGGTGCAACACAGAATACACATCATAACAATTTGCGCTTACCTATCACTACAGCACGGTATATCCATCAGTACAGCACATACCCCTCACTACAACATAGGCACACCAATCATTACACCACATTACCATCACTACAACGCGGACATACCTTTCACTGCATCACAATATACTCATCACTACAACACACTCATACTATAACACGATCATCCCGATAACACTACAACACGCACATACCCATCACTGTAACACGGATATACCCAT
>NC_051416.1:26658189-26658391 GCF_015228065.2 Penaeus monodon
TATCACGGCTTCAGTGCCAATGGAATTTGTTATAAATCTATCGATCGACAGCGGCCTGGAGTACTGACAGAAATGAAGTTTAAACACCGATGAAGTTTGTCATGGGGGGAATTCGTCCATTCAGCTGAACTACAGCTTTGCGTTTGTTCCAGGGATAAAAGGTGCTTTTGGGACAATTAGTGTTGTAAAATATCTTTATATA
>NC_051416.1:26659191-26659678 GCF_015228065.2 Penaeus monodon
TATTGATAGTAATTCATCCACGCCCAGAATATGAATACCCGATGCGGACGTATGTACATGCAAGCAGATGCGTGCATGTGCGTGTAGGAATGTGTGTGCATCAGAGTCTGGTACACAAACGCTGTCGGTGTGAATCCTTTATAAAGGCGTGCTGCATACCGTGGTATTTTCCCCACGTCAAAAAAAAACTATAGGTAGCCGTGAACATTAATCAGAGATTTCAGATGGTTTAGAAATTTTACGAGAGCAAACATTATGATTAATTAGAACGTCCCAGCGCTGCCCGTGACGTAGAGGCTTGCAACCTTGCAACGTAAACACACACGCATTCCTGGTATCCAGCTATCGGGAGGTTAATTACGGCGGTAGGTTGCAAATTTGATTATTATCCCGTGGACTTTAATTGTGTTGATATCGAGGTTTTTATCGTCTTTATTCTGGACTTGTTTCGACGTCTGAAAAGAATTTTTGGATCGATGGAGTCGCG
>NC_051416.1:26660519-26660654 GCF_015228065.2 Penaeus monodon
AGTAAGAATAATGGTCACTAGAATATTTTAACCATTAAGACAGGTGGGAGAAAAATAACTGGCATACATGACACTGATGCGTATTCACACTGTCATATGAAAAATGTGGTTGCATTGAGCGATAGATACGTTGCA
>NC_051416.1:26661234-26661503 GCF_015228065.2 Penaeus monodon
GACGATCAAAAGGAAATATATAGTACGAAGCAATAGGAAGATAATAAACCGCACATTGCAATGGAAATATTGAAAGTAACCCCTAATAAAAAGAAGGAAAATGAGGCGATAAAAGAAACAGAACGTAATAACTGGGAATAAAAGCCAAAAAGATGAAGGATGGAAACATGAATCCGAAGAAACACACAAAAAAAGATCGTTAAATTTTAACTGTCACGTCTTTGTGTGCATAAGAGAGGTTGAGCTATAGTGTACACACGACAGACAGG
>NC_051416.1:26661767-26662021 GCF_015228065.2 Penaeus monodon
GTAGAGGAAATTTAATCATTACTAATAATAAACACGGGGAGAGTATCTGAAAATGCCAAAGTCCTGTTTTGGAGCATCGGTTCACACGTCGTACCTTATAACACAGAAATTCATTTGCATTATAATAATCAACAGCCTGACCCAGATTCTCTCTTCCTTGATAGCATTAAGTTGTTTATGGAAGAGCTATTTCTTACTTGGGTGGATTTGCCGTATTTCGATATCTTGCAATATTCACACACACTCCCACGCAA
>NC_051416.1:26662559-26662651 GCF_015228065.2 Penaeus monodon
AGGGAAGGTATGTTTAGGGTTTGAGTATGTGTATAAATCTCTGTATATGTATAGATAAATGTTTCATTTGGAATGAGTGATAGATGAGAGAC
>NC_051416.1:26662861-26663006 GCF_015228065.2 Penaeus monodon
AGTTATATTGCATATGTAAACATTACATCCAAAAACAACATGAAAACAAATGGTATACATATTAACAAGATATCTGGATTTCCGTGCGAGTCTGTAACTGGGTTATGTTGGCGGGTATGTCGGCAGTCTGGGTGGATATGTTGGA
>NC_051416.1:26663043-26663157 GCF_015228065.2 Penaeus monodon
GGAATCTGGACCTGTCTGGGGTAAAGGAGGGTACATGTGTTTACATGATCGTGTGTGTAGACCAGTGTGGGCGGATGTGTTGGCCTGCTGTGGGAGGTTATGGGCTATGTGGCC
>NC_051416.1:26663455-26663544 GCF_015228065.2 Penaeus monodon
AGGTCGGAGTCGGGAGCAAGTAACAAGCACTGCCTCATGAATCTCTCCCGAACAATGGTCGTCCATCACGCGGCTACAAGGTCTTCGTG
>NC_051416.1:26663927-26664386 GCF_015228065.2 Penaeus monodon
GGCATAAAAAAATTAACCACCATGAAAAAAGGGGAGGAAGGAATATATGAATATATAAATAAAGATTAAAGCACAGACCCTTGAGTGAGAAACAGGAAGAGGGAGGCAGAGAGTGTTAAATCTACGTTAAATCTACGCGCGTGCGATTGCGTGCGGACGAACAAGTAACTAAAACAACAACAAAAACAGCGTTAAAAGGGTAGACAGAGAAGAGAGAAGATGAGTAAGGGAAAAGGGGGCTAAAGAGAGTGGGAGGGGGCGGGGGGGGGAGGAAGGGACTGTCAGGAGGTACGTGATTATAGCGGAATAACTAGCAATTACCTCGTTAAGCGCTTAGGAGCCAGAGGGAAGGGCTGGTCCCTGATAACCCTCTCTTCGGTCCCCGACCCTGCCACAAAATTTCCAATCTTTACTTTATCATCTTGATCGAGCGGTATAATTAATTCGTTTTACTGGCGC
>NC_051416.1:26664791-26664946 GCF_015228065.2 Penaeus monodon
GATTTAGCACCGACCTGTTATAAAAAGTGATTTGAAATTGTGTTTTCTGCTCTAAATTTGATTTATAATAGAGCAGTGTATTCTTAGGAGCCTTTGTTTTTTTTTTGTCTGCAACTTTGATGTCATTCGTAATAAGTGTTAATTTTAATTTTGGA
>NC_051416.1:26666296-26666488 GCF_015228065.2 Penaeus monodon
ATTCATATTCATGCAGTCTTCATTAATTCTAATTTGCAATGTGTTTATATTGCCCTTATTCAATGACAGCGTGATTACCTCTATAAATGTTTCTAATATTATCTGACTATTAAAGCATCTCTGTCACAGTCCAAGGTTTTACCTTAAATGATACATTATCTCCCCTTATTTGGCTGATTATCTGTTTGTCCG
>NC_051416.1:26666576-26666845 GCF_015228065.2 Penaeus monodon
ATGTCAGTTCCTTTGGCGCCAGAACAAAGCATTGCTAAAAAGGAAAACAAACACATGTGGTAAACAATTTCCCGAACCATTATTAATACTCCGCTACATAATGCCAGGCACGAAGCCACAACAATAACATACCGTCGCGTCCAAGTGAATGAGAGAGCCCACAGCACTTGCAAATATTGGGCCAAGCAGAATATCCTTCTCATATTTCGTGTTACGACCTCATATAAACGACTATTTCTCAAGATGATGAGGTCAAGTCTAATGTCGTG
>NC_051416.1:26666876-26667433 GCF_015228065.2 Penaeus monodon
AAAAGAAGAGACGGACTGAAGAATGCCTCATGACTTTGTCTTTACCTACGACTGGTTTGTTATTTGGCTGAGTCTTATACCTCATAGTTCTAGCTTTGTACTTGGCTATTAGTTCTTCGGCGAATTGTGTAATTGGTAATCCATCTTGGCTCAAGAAACTGCTTAGATGTTTTTTTGTTTTTGTTTTTTACTTCGAATCGAAATGCACTATTCCTTCTTAGATCTAATTATATCTAAATCATCTAAATTTGCTCAAGATTGTTATTTGTTTTGTGATTTGCGGAAAAAAAGTGTTATGTAATCTATGTTGCAGAAAATATATACCTATTCTATTTATTTTGTATTTGTGATTCCAACTGTATCATTCCTCTTATATCCAGCCACATCTAGCTTTCTTCAGGACTGTTTGGCTCTAAATTTTGCAGTATTTCTTATACATGTTTCATAGTTTGTCCTGTTGCAAATACTTGCCTATTTCTCGATTTTTTTATTCCGGAGAATTTTAAAAAACAGCGACTGTGTTTCCGAATGCTGTCAGTCTTATGTGTTCTCTGTTC
>NC_051416.1:26667462-26667802 GCF_015228065.2 Penaeus monodon
TTTGTTTATTGATTGCGATAATTCGTACTATAGAAATAAACATTATGGTCTGATGTTCGGTTTATTGTCATCTATTTTACATCACTGTAATACGCATATGGTATCAAAACTTACCGATTTGCATATTAAATTTTTCAGTACACGATATACAGAGATAAACAACAGCGCCAGTGAATTTCTACTTTGTTGCAGTAGATGGTGCCTGTGTACAATACTCTCTCTTTGCTTTGGATGTCATTTCTTTTTCATGTGATGAAGGCAGTTTAAAAATGACGAATAAGTATTGTTTTTCACATTCTGGAGTTCAACGTCTGGAAGCTAGAAAACGCACATTAAAGGA
>NC_051416.1:26668446-26668878 GCF_015228065.2 Penaeus monodon
ATGATGATCATCAAAGCCATGTCTGATCATTAATTTCCTGTTTTCAGAGGCTGGTACCTTAATGGCACTCCCGGCAAACATGCATTTATTAAACATGTAATGTTGTCTCTGATATATTCATATGATGTAACTGGATAGTTCAGTTACATTTCCAAAACTAGAGAGTAACGTCACAAAAGGTAAACCAATTTGTATTTATCAAAATGAATGCATTAATATCAGATTAATATAAGCTTCAAAAAAGATTACTTGTATATTAAAGAGTCATTAACTGCTATCATTATACACATACATGTTTCATATAGGATTTATACAGTCATTAAAAGTTTGACATGACTGGGGGCCAATTAGTTTTCAAGTGTCCACTGAAAATTTTATGACCTTTTTAATAAGCTCTATCTAGAATAATTGACACAAAGCCGATGGGTGGAC
>NC_051416.1:26670041-26670179 GCF_015228065.2 Penaeus monodon
ATAGAATACATCCCTTAAGCTCATGACGTCTTTTAGTAAATCGTAGGTTATGTAAGAAAGTTATATAACTCCTCAGGGGAGATATTAAGATCATAATCCTTCTCATTTGTTTACTCCCACGTGACTTGTAGGAGGGGG
>NC_051416.1:26670383-26670939 GCF_015228065.2 Penaeus monodon
ATGAAGTTTAAAGAAGGTTTACATAGTTATCCACCCTGCCCTTTTAAATCATATTCTTCCTCATATTTCCATTTCAACTTTTTTTTTTTACTTTAACATTTTTTTAAAAAATTATTTATCTCAACAAGCGATGATGAAGCGACCGGCAAATGCGGACATTCTGGGTTTAATAAATAACCAGCTTATCTCTCACAAGGCAGAGATTATCCGGTGTCTGTAATCAATTTGTGTAGAGGGAGAAGGAAGAACGAGGGAGGGGGATGCTTTTAAAGAGGGGGAGGGGGGGAAGACCGCAGCTGTTATCCAATGATACTGTTGTGTAGTTACTTTAAGTTATTTTAAGTTGAACTACTTTGGGGCAAAAGGACACTCCTCTGACTTCTCTTCCTTTTTCTCACAATCTCTGCCTATCTAATGTTACCCTTTTTGGTAAGCGTTAGATTTACACACAGACGCACTCAGTCACTCAAGACTTGTGTAAATATTGTATATGGTTTAGGTCTCTTTACATACATATACACAGGGATACTTGATATAAATCAATGAATATATCTGA
>NC_051416.1:26671487-26672142 GCF_015228065.2 Penaeus monodon
CTTTTGTGCGTACGTTTGCGCTGGTGTATATGTGTGTGTGTGATCTATATCTAATTCACAGATATATCCATCTATTCATCTACCAATTTATTTTTCCACTCGACGCGCAATCCGTCCCCAGAAATTCATTGCCTCGACGCCCCCGCCCACCTCACGGAGAATATCCAATGCCGTTTTTCTGAAGCCCCCTCTCCCTTTTCAGGGGCCGCCTAATGGCAACGAAAATTTTCCCAAATTTTTTGAATCAAAGCACGTCTTTGGAAAAATGTGCGAAGTCATCTCTGCCTCGACAAGATTCTCTCAAGAAATAGGGAAGATAGAATCCCTCCTTCCCCGTTTCTTTTGGCCTTCCACCTCAAAATTGCCGTGTCAGCTGACTGCAATTTCAGCTTTGTCACGTAATGGTATTATCTTTTTACATTTTTTTTTCTTAATTATTTTGGCTAATGATCAATTAGCTGGCGTTTCTCTAATTCCGTTAATACCGCTGTGTGCTTCATTTAAAACATCAGATGACATGAAATTGTAAGCTTCCTGAAAAACGATTATATCCACATAATTAAACGAAAAAAAATCAACACTAGGTGGAAAAAGGGTATATAATTAAGATCTATAGAGAGATGGACCGATAAGTTCATTCACGAAAAAAAAAAAG
>NC_051416.1:26672523-26672588 GCF_015228065.2 Penaeus monodon
AATTATAATGCGTGTGTGTGTGGTGGGGTGTATGCTTAATTTTGCATGCATTTTTATTTTTATTA
>NC_051416.1:26673484-26673556 GCF_015228065.2 Penaeus monodon
ATAGTATTTAAAGTATGATTAATTTTTATTTATTTTTTTTCTCTCACATGTGTGGGGTTTATTAATTTTATC
>NC_051416.1:26674797-26675695 GCF_015228065.2 Penaeus monodon
TTATAAAATAATGGTACATAACAGGTTTTACACACGATAGGAATCGTACAAGAAAATAATTCACGCAGAATTAGCGAGCAGAAATAAGATAGCCATTCGATAATGATAATGAAAATGAGATAAGAAGTAGGTAAATACCGCACGAGGTAGATAGATAGAGATAAGAAGGGTAGCAAGAAACCACAAGGAATCATCTGCATATTGAAGAGATAACACGACATATATGGAAGATAAGGAGTGGAGTTGTTTTTAAGTGGATGGAAGAGATAACTAGCCAAAAATGAAGAGAGGAAAACGCAGATACGTAGAGACGCAAATACGTGAGAAAAGGAAGATGTAAAAAAAACAAAATGTTGGAGAAATACGTAACAGAAAATCATACTAAACGTATATACAAATTTAAGAGAAAACTGCCAGTTGATAAGTATTAACTGACAGAATAAGGAAAATCAATAATACAAAAGATATACACACACTGAAGATGTTAAGAACAATATTTTTAAAACAAACAAAGTCAACACTTTAATCAACACCAAAAGTATTAAACCGTTTTTAAACCCTAAGGGACACGAACTGAGCGCTTTCACTCTGCCTCAACGTAACTTGCAACATCGACTACAATCCCGGACAGATGAAATGAAACACCCACACATTGCATGTGCAAAGTGAGATTATTTGCGCTACGTAAGGGCTGCGTAGATTGACCTACCCCCCCCCCCCTATGTTTTAGTCTGGTTGCGTGGTTGGTTGATATATATGGGAATATATTCAATTCCGGAGTTACGATCTTTTCTTGGGATAAGTTGTTATATTCTTTGATTTTTTGTTTGTCTTTCGGTTGTCCCGTTTGTTTGTCGATGTTTTTGGCTTATAGTTTGTCTGTTTGTGTGTGCAAACA
>NC_051416.1:26676245-26676620 GCF_015228065.2 Penaeus monodon
CATACAAACATCTTGTGTCTCTCTTCCTCCCGCGTAGTCTCTCGAGGAAAAAAAAGGGGAAACTGATTATTCAAATCCCTGGGTTGGAATTGCGAAAGTTTTAGGGTCCCAGTATGCCTTAATCTTGACGATAGATCCGGCAGAGTGAGGAAATTAAATTATCTAGCATCCTGCACAGTAGCTTCCTTAGCTGCGTGTTATTTCGCGTAGAAGTACCCACATGAACGTTAAGAAGTTGAACATGTCAGAGGATGGATAACATGCCCCTCGTTTAGCATTTGGAACAGCAAAAAGGAGTAAAATATGTGATTTTTTAAAGCTTCCTTGGTGTAAAAAAGCTTTAGGTGATAACAAACATTTAAGGCAAATAATATA
>NC_051416.1:26680157-26680385 GCF_015228065.2 Penaeus monodon
GATGCTCGCTTTTCTGTTTACATCCCTGGACTCGCTTCGTAGTTATTGATCATTCTACGAATATTCCTTTTGCAAAGCATCCTAATTAAACTCCCGGAACCTTATGCCAGAATCCTCTTCCGCCGACCAAGCTATAGGAAAGCAAATGAGCGAGGAATACAAAGCTCTCTATGGGTCTCATTTCCGAGGAGAGCTTCACTTAAGGCATAAAGGCCCAAAAGCATCGAA
>NC_051416.1:26681904-26682051 GCF_015228065.2 Penaeus monodon
CAACGAAACATAAAAAGGAGAAGCTCGTAATCTTGAGCTGTACGGAGTGTTAACGAATTCCGGGGAAGATGCCTAAGCCAAGGGCATCTGAGAGGCCCAGATATCGTGTATGGGAGAAGTTGAAGAAAGGAGAGGAAAATGGGCCCT
>NC_051416.1:26682583-26682910 GCF_015228065.2 Penaeus monodon
GCGCAGCCCAGGGAGCGAGTGAGGGCGACGGCAACATCCATTGGGGGTGGACAAAGCACAGTGGTTCCCCCGACTCGTGCAGCTTAAACACAGCGTCGCGAAACAGAGCACGTCGCAGGGTATTTTCACACTTAGGATTTGCTCCTTCATCTCGGCCTTTCTTGCAGTATAAAGGATTAGGACGAGGCCGGCGGTGCTTGCGAGGCGGCCGGGGCCATATCTTACCTGCATGCATTGCTTGCTGGAGTCTCCGAGGCCGGCGAGACGTTTATTCCATTATTTTTACATCTCTTTTTAAGATAAGGGTGCATTGCGGTGCACGCTGGA
>NC_051416.1:26683236-26683344 GCF_015228065.2 Penaeus monodon
AGGGGAGATAATGTATCATTTAAGGTAAAACCTTGGACAGTGACAGAGATGCTTTAATAGTCAGATAATATTAGAAACATTTATAGAGGTAATCACAGCTGTCATTGG
>NC_051416.1:26684015-26684153 GCF_015228065.2 Penaeus monodon
AGTGATAAAATGTTCTTATTATGTGAATTGTACATGTAAACGCGGTAAAGAAATGCAAGATATTGATTATGAAAGCGGAAACTGAGTTAAAATATAATTAATGTAATGAAGTCAAGGGGGTTTTAGAAAAAAAAAGTT
>NC_051416.1:26685102-26685284 GCF_015228065.2 Penaeus monodon
AGAAAAATATTAAGCTCGATAAAGCCCGATATTTTATATTATATATTAAAGCTCTATTAATATATTATTGATATATACACACATTATTAATATATACACACTATTAATTATTATACACTCTATTAATATATACACATATTTATATTATATATCAAAGCTATATTAATATTAAAGTATTATAT
>NC_051416.1:26686220-26686301 GCF_015228065.2 Penaeus monodon
AAGAACTGAACTGACTGCATCGTATATTCCATTTAGAATGGTTGGTAAAAGATCTTTTGCTTCCACCAAAAAACGAACGCG
>NC_051416.1:26686390-26686818 GCF_015228065.2 Penaeus monodon
GCATAACAAAAGAAAAGTATCCCCAGTTTTAAAAGAATCAAAACAATTTATAATAGTCTATAAAAACTGCGCCGCTACGTGGTGAAAATTCCAAAAGACCTTATTTTTTTCTTTGACAGTCGTAAACATTTCAGGCGGAAAATTTTCCAACCAAATCTCTTTAAGCTGTCCCAGTAAAAAAATCCAAAATTTCCCGGGGAATATCCCAACAACACCACCCTTTGGCAGGCTTTCCCTTACGGAAGCTTCGCTGAATTTTCCACGCCACAATTTTTTGCCCCTGCGGGGGCCCGTGGGGGGAAAAGGGGGAAACCGGGGCTTTGTGGGGGCGCTCCCCCTCTATTTGCTTTTTTGGGGTTTCCTTTTTGGGGGAAAGTGGTGTTTACTCTTGTGCGGGCTTGCTTGAAGTATGAATTTTCATGCAAAAA
>NC_051416.1:26686986-26687689 GCF_015228065.2 Penaeus monodon
GGGTGTGAAAATTTCCCTCCCCTATTTTCTTTCATCCATGGCTAAAAATCTGCACCCTCCTTTTTTGATATTCTTTTACATTTCCAACATCTTTCTTTTTTAATTTTCTTCTAACGTCTGTCTTTGTCATCCCTACACCCCATTTCAACTTTGGGCACCCCCTTTGGTACCGCCCTTTTTCGGGGAACCCCTTCCCCCAAACCCGCTAAAATAAAGAATTGTGGGGGATAAAAGATTTATAAACTTTTCAAATTTCCTCTTGCATTTTGGGGTTTTCCCCTTCCCGGTAAAAATAAACGCGCCCGATACTTTTTTTCCAGTATTTTCATCCACGTGTTTTTTTGTTTTTTCCCCTCCCTTTTAAACCTTCTCTGTTTAAAAAATGAACCCAAATTACTTTAATTGGGTTTTTTTTCCCTTGAAAACTGGTTTTCCGAGGTTTTTGAGTTTACCGGGGGGAAAAATTTTTGGGTTTTCAGTTTATTTCTTTTTGTCATGTATCCTCTGTCCCCAAGCTTTTCCCCCCTTTCTTGATTTTCTGAAGGAAATTTTTTTTTTTCCCCTGGCGATCAATCTAATACAAAGATAAAAAAATATGGGGGGTTTAAAAAAGGGGAACTTTGAGAAAACCAAGACGACGAATCCCAATATTTTTGAACCAACACTGCTTTAATTTGGGTTTTCGCTCCCCTGAAAAATTAAA
>NC_051416.1:26687856-26689341 GCF_015228065.2 Penaeus monodon
AAAATATTTTATATATTATTTTTATATGCTCACACACAAACATAACATTCTTTATAGACAAAATAGTTTAAATCCATACAAATACAAACATTTTTTCAACTACATCACCCTAGACACAACCCCACCCACGTACCCAAAAGGGCCCAAACCCGCCAAACCGTCCCGCACAGCCCCGCCCAAAACCTCGGGACGGGTGCCGCAAACCCTTTTAATCTTCCCTGTGAAATCTGTTCCCCAAACGGACCCCCCAAAAACCCGCCCGAGGCTGTGCTGTCGCCGCCCGGGGGCCCCCCTGGGGGCGGAGGGGCTGCTGCTGCCCCCCTTTGGTGGGCGGGGGGGCCCCCCCTGCGCGGGGGGGGGGCCGGGGTGCCTTTTTCCCGTCTTCTTCGCTTTCCTTTTTTCTTGTCTTCTTGTCCCCCTTTTTCGTCGGTTCTTTGTCTTTTCGTCTTCTCTTTCTTCTTTTTCTTCTCTGTGTCCTTCTTCGTTTCTTGTCTTCTTTCCTCTTCTTCTTTTTTTTTCCTTTTCGTATTTTCTTTCCCTTTTTTTCTTGTGTTCTTTCTCCTTCTTCTTTTTTCTTTTTGGGTTTCCTTTTTCCCTTTTTCCTCTCTTCTTTTCTTCTCTGTCTCCTTTTTTCGTCTTTTTCGTTGCTTCTCCCGTTTTCTCTCTTTTTTTCCCTTCTTTTTCCTTTCTTTTTTTTCTTTTTCTTCCTCCTTTTGGGCCTTTTTTTGTCCCCTTTCTTTCCCGGGACCTGTCTCCTTTTCCCCTTCCTCCCCTTTCCTTTTTTCTTTTTCCCCCTTTTTTTTGTCCCCCTTTTTTTTCCCCAACTTTTTTTTCAATTTTTACCCTTTCTTTCCCAGGGTTTCTTCTAAAACCTTTTTTCCTCTTTTTTCATCTTTCTTTTCCCTCTTCACTGTCTTTCTTCTTTTCTTTTTTTCCCCCTTTTTTCCCGTTTTTTTTTCTTCCCTTTTTTTCCTCTTTTTTAAATTCCCTTTTCTTCACGCCTTATTTTTTCCCTTTTCTTTTCTTTTTCTCTTTTCATCCTCTTTTTTCTCATTTTTTTTATTTTTTCCCCCTTTTCTTTTTAAATCATCTTATTCCCGTCTTTCCTTTTTTTTTCTTTTTTCCTTTTTCTTTCTTCTTTTTTTTTCTTTTACTTTTTTCCCTTCCGCTTTCGTTTTCTTTACCCTCTTCTTTCAGTTCCCCTTTCCCTTTATCTCCTTCTTTTTAAAACTTTTTGTCATTTTCTAATTCTTTCTCTTCTTTTTTACCCTTTATTTTTTTTTTTTTTTCCCTTTTTGCCTTATTGCGACCTTTTTAGCATGAAGCCTTTTGCTTTTTACCTTTGCTTTATGCAAAAACCTTTTTTCCTAAATGTTTTTTTAAAGTGGGGATTTTGCAAAATGATATTTAAATAGGGGTTAAAATAAAATTTTCCTAAAAGTGACTTGAAGTCTTTTTTAAAATTTTATTGTTATATTCCGTATC
>NC_051416.1:26689367-26689616 GCF_015228065.2 Penaeus monodon
ACTTTTTTACTGGATTTATATTCAAAAAATTTAAAAAAATGAATGAAAATTTTTTAAAGGGGCAAACAGGCCCCTGAGCGAGTGTTGAGTTTTCCAAACAACACACACACAAACGATAGGGGTGTCTTATATATACATACATATATATATTATTTTATATTATATAAAAAAAATATATATATATATAAAATTAAAATTTTATAAATTATGTATATAATGTTATAAAATATAATTATATAAAAATTTTTT
>NC_051416.1:26689657-26690162 GCF_015228065.2 Penaeus monodon
ATAATTTTAAAATTTTTATTTTATATCTATATATATGATATTTGCATTATATATAAATATATTTTATATTTTATAATATTATATAAAATTAAAATAATATAATTTTTATTTTTATAAAAATAGTTTTTTTTATTTAAAAATTTTTTATTATTATTATTTTAACTATAAATTTTTATTATTTTTATTTAAAACACCCCATAATATTATTTTTATTTATTATTATTATTTTCATTTATTATTATTATTTTTTTGTATTATTTTTATTATTATTTTTTAAAATATTTTCATCATAAAATTTCTCCATTAAAATATTATTTTTATTTTTATTATTATTATTTTAATCATTATTTTTTTTTTTTGTTTTTTTTGTTTTTTGTTGTTTTATTTATTATTTTTTTATTTTTTTATTTTTTTTCCTTTTTTTTAATTATTATTATTATTTATTTTTTATTTTATTTTTTTTTTTGGTTGATTATTTTTCAAAATTTTTTATATTTATTAATTA
>NC_051416.1:26690535-26690716 GCF_015228065.2 Penaeus monodon
AAATAAATATAATATAAAAAATATAAAATATATTACACAGCAACACAATGGAAATTTTAAAAAAATATATAAATATAACGGGTCTCACCCCAGGGTGTTCGTCGGTTGGGCTATGGCCCATGACCAAAGCACGGGAATTTTAAAAAAAGGCATAAAGGGACCAGATTTAAAGGTAGTAGAA
>NC_051416.1:26691297-26691428 GCF_015228065.2 Penaeus monodon
TCTATAAAAGTGGGGGGCAGCCCCTGGGGTTCCGTGGGTTTTCTCACAGCCTACACTAGGTTGGCGGCTGCCCAAAACGAAGGCGGGGCAAGTAAACCCCATTTCCCAATATGCGTATGATTTATATGTTT
>NC_051416.1:26704584-26704669 GCF_015228065.2 Penaeus monodon
TATAAAAAGGAAAGAAACTCATGGTTTGTCAGTTAACAAGGAAAAAGAATCAATTAAGAACTCGTTCATTTATATGTATAAATTT
>NC_051416.1:26704734-26704901 GCF_015228065.2 Penaeus monodon
TAACATTAAGGATAAATGTCATACACACGTATTCCTTAAAGCGGCATTTCCCAGCGGGAAACGAGCCCACCAAAAGTTCCCACGCAACATACACCGACCCGTCAGACCGTGCGACCTTAAAGCAAACTACCCTTTAACTTCTCTCTCTTAACTCCGGCCCAAGGTCA
>NC_051416.1:26704950-26705066 GCF_015228065.2 Penaeus monodon
ACTCTGGATAGAAGGGAAGGACAAGGAACACACATAAACATACACGAGCGACGCTTTGTTTTTGGTCATTCGAGTGTCAGAGAAGGGAAAATAACATTCACATGTTGCCAAGAGAC
>NC_051416.1:26705083-26705214 GCF_015228065.2 Penaeus monodon
ACATGGGACGTAAAAGCATTGTCTTTGTAAATCCCTTTTAGAGGGTACGATTTCTACTATTACTATTTATGCTTTTTCTTCGGAGAACTGTGTGATTATAATTATGTATTCGAAAAGTAATGTTAGTGAAG
>NC_051416.1:26707605-26707861 GCF_015228065.2 Penaeus monodon
TCATATAGATATTCAGATATTCAGTCTTGCGAAACAAAATCAGAGATTTCATGAGTTGTGCTAATGGTCTCCAGTTATTTATCGGTAACCAATAAATCTGATATGGAAATTTTATCAACATCTGGAATTCAGTATTTTGTACATAACAAATATTCACTGGCAGTCCCAATGCAAAATGTATTTATTCAAGGGTACATTTCATTTGAAATCCTATATGTGCACATTAAAGTAACGATTTCAAATATAATAACGTAAA
>NC_051416.1:26708850-26708931 GCF_015228065.2 Penaeus monodon
ATGCTTATATTCTACATCAATGTAGAGCATTTTTACGTTTTGATAAAATCTGATTGCAACCTGGGCAGCTTGCTTGCTTCC
>NC_051416.1:26709975-26710055 GCF_015228065.2 Penaeus monodon
ATTCTTATATGTCCACATAAATATAGGACTTTTTGCTCATTCGATAAAATCTGATTGCAACCTGGGCAGCTTGCCTGCTT
>NC_051416.1:26711052-26712414 GCF_015228065.2 Penaeus monodon
ATCTGAGAAGAAAATAGATGGATAAATGTAAATGTCCTGCTATGTACATGCATTTTATATGGCATCTAATTTTGGGAAAAGGATGCAAACTAAGACGGTAGAAACTGTATTTTGGTATGGTCATTATGAATAGTACATATAGCAAAAAAGAACGCAAAATTTGACTACAGTGCATGTGGAAAGGTGTGAGTTATGTTGTGTTGCAACATCAAGTAATATGACGCACGTTACTTTCCACGAACTGATGCAGCAGAAAAAAAAAGATTGAATAAATGAAACTGTTACTGTGGGAGAAAAATATGAAACAGTACAGTACAAAATTTTAGAGTTAAAGGATTTTCAATACCAGTCGTAACTAGACAGATATGAGAGACTTAGAGTCGAAAAGAAAATTGCCTATGAGCGGTCCATTTTCAAAGATGTGCTATTACATACAATATAATTTCACACAGCGATACAGTTAAACAATTCTGAAAGTCATACTAGTAACAGGGAAAAGGTATCATGTCATATAGAACTTCACAACCATCAATTTAATTTAGGGCAAATTTTTTAGATTTAAGGCAAAGAAATCATTTTCATAACACTCCGAGAATAGTTCAGAATTCGACAGCTATATAAGTTTGCAAGAAATATACATTTCCCTCGAGTATCAATATTCTTAGAAATGTAATACTGTTTTACTTTATCAAATGCAAATTGATATTGATATGGTTTTCGCAAAATGCCTCGTCCATGCTAGTGAATACGACCTATTCCCCAAAAAAGCATGGTTTTAATCCATACGAAATCAAACAAAAGGTTATGAAATATCATATAACTGAATACTGAATTTTACAAAGAACTTTTAGCGCAGGTAAAGGGACTTAATGGGAATGAAAATAAACTCCAAGGTACAGAAAGGAAAGATGTAATACCGACTGGGAAATTTGATGACGAGACTTGCCTGAGCAGATTGAAAATGAGATTGATATGACCTCCAGAACCGGGCACATTTTTCTCGAGAAACGTCACATGTGTTGCTGGTAATCTCATTCTGTCTTAGAGATCGAAGTTGGGAGTATTATTGGCTCTTGGCAGTCGCTTTTGCAATATGATGCAAGTGGCAGTTGCAAGAGCGACCCACGTGATGCGAGCAAGGAAGATGGAGAAAGGAGAAAAAAGTAAATTTGTTGGGGTGAGTGCAGGAGAAACGGGTTATGTGTATGAGCTAATATGATATAGCGAAACAAATCTGATATTCAAAATATCGGCGCCTCTCTCGCTACCAAAAAGCAAATATCTGCAATATTTGCCATAAGATTTGAATCACTATATAACTCGTCTTAAAAAAAAAGAGTAACAGGGAAGTTCCAAGAAGTG
>NC_051416.1:26713798-26714228 GCF_015228065.2 Penaeus monodon
ACCCAAAATTTCAACTGAGTAATTAAAGAAATGAATTTTGGAATAGTCTAATGAAAAATGCATTAAAAATGAAATAGTCCGGGAAAATGACCCACAAATTTTTTATGAAATTCTTTAATTATATATAATTTTATTATATATATTTTTTTCTACGAACAAAAACAAGATATCCAAATCAACGACAGAGAAAACACATTCGCAATAAAAAGAAAGCGATAGCACGTGCCAAAATTTTGTGATAAAAGAATAAGACTTGCTTCTCGAGAATGTGATTTTTAATATTCCCTTTATCAATTTTTAGAAGCGAATTTTTTAATTTCATACCCTACGAAATATTATTTTTCTAATTTGAGGTGGTGCCATTTAACTTTTGTAAATTAAGAAGCATTTGGTTTTATTTTCTGAGGGGTTTTAGTCCCACTCGAAACGC
>NC_051416.1:26714273-26714427 GCF_015228065.2 Penaeus monodon
ATGCATATGAGGGAAAAAAGAGATATTTTCGTAATAATGTAAGATTCTCCCTTTTCGTCACACTTTCATTCGTTTTTTATTTTTTTTTTAGGGCGAAGGTAAAAATTTGTTTTTGAAAACACGGGAACAACAACCAAAAATTGATTCTGCTAAG
>NC_051416.1:26714473-26714916 GCF_015228065.2 Penaeus monodon
AAATTTTTTTTTAACGAATTTAAAGTTAAAAAAAGGGGGAATGTGTCGAAAAAAGAAAAATTTAAAATATATAATCTGTTTCAAATATATCGCTGAATAAAAGAAAAAATTAAAAGCAAATCCATACTAACCAAAGCAGGTTAAAAAAGTTTTTACGCAAAAGAAAAATGAAAAAAACTTTTATATATAATATTTTAAAATAAAAAAAAATTAAAATAAAAAATATAAAAGGGAAAAATAAAAAAAAAAATAAAATATATAAAATAAAAATATATAATTAAAATAATATATAAGTTTAAAAAAAAATATATATATAAAAGAAATTAATATAATAATAAATATTATAATATATTTATTATATTTTATATATTTAAAAAATATGAATATAATAATAAATATAATTTTTAAAAATAATATATATAAATTTTATAATTTTTATATTG
>NC_051416.1:26716724-26716833 GCF_015228065.2 Penaeus monodon
TGTATAGTTTTTTAAAAAAGAAAAAAAAATTATTAAATTGTATTACATATAATATTATATATATATAAAGGGAGGGAATAATTATAATTGGTATTATTATTATAAATCT
>NC_051416.1:26716925-26716998 GCF_015228065.2 Penaeus monodon
GCTATATAGTTAAAATTTATTATTATTATATTATAATATCTTTGTAAATTGGTTATAAAAGAATTTTTTTAAT
>NC_051416.1:26717202-26717385 GCF_015228065.2 Penaeus monodon
AGATGAACAATATAGGAGATAGGTAAAGGAGGGGGGAGGCAAATAAAAAATCATGCTTTATTTAGAAAAGAAATAAATTTTAAAAAATTTCAAGGAAACTAAAATTTTATAGCGGATGTTTGGGAATGAGTATCTTTTTTTTCGAGAGAGCAAAGATAATTTTTTAGAAACGAGTATTCCTTA
>NC_051416.1:26719165-26719582 GCF_015228065.2 Penaeus monodon
AATCCTTTATCCTTAGTATTAGTAATTTTCAATAACGTACGACAGCATCCGCTTCTGAGCTCTAGCTAATGTTTAGAATTTTACAAATGAAAATCCTGTTTCTTTATTCTTTTATATTACATGTTGTTCCAGCGCTAGTGGACTCGATACGGCATGAAGTCTTTCGTCTCGCCTTCATAACATTTTCAAAATTGTTTTTATTGTCATGGGTGTCTTGGAAATAAATTGTGTAGTATTATTAAAGTTTAATGTATTGTAAAAAGTTACACCTTTCAATGTGTATCTCCAGAAGCTTAATGATTTTACGTTTTATGTAATAATCATTACAATATTGAAAAATTCCCTGTAGGATTATGCTCTTTTCACCTTTTCATCTTTCACCACTGTCAGCTCTGGTTGTACTGGTTGAATACTTAT
>NC_051416.1:26720533-26721240 GCF_015228065.2 Penaeus monodon
GCTTACTTTGATTATCACACGCCATAATTCATTAATTTTATGCATATCATAATATAGAATCACAGGGCATAATAACACATTTCACTCACGCCAGAACGTAGATCGAAGAGTACCGGGATCTCGGTATGTTTCACAGCCATTCTTTTAAACTGGAAGTGCACAGTGTAATTTGTTAATTAGATATCCCTATGATTATCATTTCACTACTTTTTCTCAGAAATGGTATCCCTTCTAAACAAGAGATTCTTGAAGTCTACATGTAAACAACTTACATCAGGCGTAGTGGTTACCGATAAGTTAGCATAAATACAACAGCTTATCTAAAAGCATGTGAAGAGAATTATCAGTAGCAGAAGAGATTTTTAATACTATATTGGATCTAATTCCTGTTAAAAATCTGATTGGTTGAAATATTACATTACTCCCCTTTTATTCGTATTACTATAATCAGACCTTCCTCCTGAACCATAGATAATAGCACTGGGAACACGCAAGTTTATATATTTCACAATGTACACGCCATATGATCATAACTTTAAGTCATCGTAGCGTTTCCTGCGTCAAAGTCAAAAATAATATCGGGTATTTGAAGGAAGCATATTCGCTGTGTCTTTAGGTCTGTACCAACCATAAATTACCCTGAAGCAAGCGAGACCAAAAATTAACAGTAAAATACACTTCTCATGATATGGTTTGTTACATGGCTT
>NC_051416.1:26721912-26722004 GCF_015228065.2 Penaeus monodon
TGCCTAGTACTGTAATGGTAGCAGTAACACAATGTCAGAATTCAACATAATTTGATATTAATCACCTGTATTGGAAGACATTTGATATACTG
>NC_051416.1:26722024-26722479 GCF_015228065.2 Penaeus monodon
AGAACATCAAAAACGGAAAGTGAAATGCCAGTCAGCCGCCAGATTCCCTTAGCCCTACCGATTCATTATTCAAACGGGCTACTGAAGTGACAAATATTGAATCGCTAATGCGTGATGAAGCAGGTTATCTCTACTCCTGGAATAATTAAGTATCGGAAGGGACTCTCTACTCAGATAGTTTTTTTTCCTAGTTCTTTTTTTTCACGTACAGTGTGGTCACTTCCTATAACAAGAGCGGCGTCTGGCTTTTTATCTGTACAACACGTTGTTTTGTTATTACCGGAGTGTTGTTCAGACACCCCTCCGTAGCGCGCGTTCTTCCGCTGGGTACGAAAGGCCTTTTTATGATTAGTCTTGCTTACCAATATTCTTAGATATTGATGAACTACGATCTTCGCGTCTGTAAGAATAAGTAGGATTTAGGTATCGCCAAGGTCCGCTATTGAAACTTATTG
>NC_051416.1:26723052-26723710 GCF_015228065.2 Penaeus monodon
TAGTTTAATAGCCGGACCTTTGGCGATACCTAAATCCTACTTAATTCTTACAGACTGCGAAGATCTGTAGTTCATCAATATCTAGAATATTGGTAAGCAAACACTACTCTAAAAAGGCTTTCGTACCCAGCGAAGACGCGTCTACGGAGGGTTCGACACACTCCGGCCTAATAACAACACGTGTACAGATAAAGCCAGACGCGCTCTTGTTTAGTAAAGTGGCACACTGTACGTGAAAAAAAAGAACTAGGAAACTACTCTTATGTGAGAGTCCCCTTTATATAAGTAATTATGCGCAGGAGTAGAGATAACTGCTTCATCATCTGCATTATCGATTTCCAAATTTGTCCACTTCTTAGCCCCGATGAATAATGAATCCGGTATGGCTAAGGGAATCTGGCGGCTGATGCATTTCACTTTCCCCTTTTTTTATGTTCTAAATAAAAAAGAAAAAAAAAACAGTATATCAATGTTCTTCAATACATGTGTATTTTTTTTTTTTTAATATCAATTATTTTGAATTCTGACATTGTCGTTACTACACTGAGAATATTTTGATTAGTGTTCACTCTACGATTACCAGTACTAGTCCACTTAATGTTAGCAATGATATTAAACATTTATTCCTACTAATACACTACGCAATAGGAAATTAAGT
>NC_051416.1:26724282-26725037 GCF_015228065.2 Penaeus monodon
AAGCCATGTAACAAACCATATCATGAGAAGTGTATTTTACTGTTAATTTTTGGTCTCGCTTGCTTCAGGGTAATTTATGGTTGGTACAGACCTAAAGACACAGCGAATATGCTTCCTTCAAATACCCGATATTATTCTTTTTGACTTTGACCGGAACGCTGAGCGATGACTTAAAGCTTATGCTCATATGGCTGTAAATTGTGAAAATATATAAAACTTTGCGTGTTCCAGTTGTATTATCATGGTCAGGAGGAAAGGTCTGATTATATATTAAGAATATAAGGTGGGAGTATGTAAATATTTTCACCAATCAGATTTTAACGGTGACGTAAAAGATTCCACTATAGTAATTCAAATCTCTTCTGTCTGTATATTCTCTTTCACATGCTTTTCAGATAGCTGTTGTATTTATGCTAACTTATCGGTAACCACTACGCCTGATGTAAGTAATGTTTACATGTAGACTTCAATGTCTCGTTTTTAGCAAGTGGAATGCCAATGCTGGAGAAAGTAGTGAAAATGATAATCATGTGATATCTAATTTACACATTTTACACTGTGCACTTCCAGTTTAAAAGAATTTGGCTGAAACATACCGAGATCCCGGTACTCTTCGAATCTACGTGCTGTGAGTGAAATGTGTTTATTATTCCCTGTGATTTCTATTATGATATGCATAATTAACTAATCTATGTGATAATCAAATAAGCCATGATCGAATCATAGTTAGGATTCACTATGATTCCGTAATGCGG
>NC_051416.1:26725879-26726238 GCF_015228065.2 Penaeus monodon
CAAGCCTGACAGTGGTGAAAGATGAAAAGGTGAAAAGAGCATAATCCTACGGAACTTTTTTCATATTGTACGATTATTACATAAAACGTAAAAATCATTAAGCTTCCTGTAGATACACATTGAAAGGTTAACTTTTTACAATACATAAACTTTAATAATACTACACAATTTAGTTCCAAGAACCATGCAATAAAACATTTTGAAAATGTTATGAAGGCGAGACGAAAGACTTCATGCCGTATCGAGTCCACTAGCGCTGGAACAACATGTAATATAAAGAATAAAGAAACAGGATTTTCCATTTGTAAATTCTAAACATTATCTAGAGCTCAGAAGCGGATGCTGTCCGTACGTTAATT
>NC_051416.1:26727792-26728008 GCF_015228065.2 Penaeus monodon
AAAGGAAATGTACTCGTTTCTCGAAGAAATATCTCTTTGCTCTCCTGCCGAAAAAAAAAGATACTCATTCCCTGGGCAACAACATGGCCGCGTGAATATTATTTTCTAGTTTCCTGCAACATTTTTTGTGGAAAAAGGCTTTATTGTTCTTGTTCTAATGAAAGGCACTCGCATATGTGTTATGTTGGCCTCCCCTCCTCCTTCCCTCCTCTCCCA
>NC_051416.1:26730327-26730879 GCF_015228065.2 Penaeus monodon
CGTCAAAGCTTTTTTAATATCCTGCTTTGGTTAGTATGGATTTGCTTTATAATGTTTTCATTTCTATTCCAAGCGATATTTTATGCAACAGAGTTTATATTGTAATTAATTCATATTTTCCGACACATTCCCTTTCTCAACTTGAAAATTTCGATTAAAAAAAATGTATTAGAGATTAAGTGATTATAGCGTTAATGACTTACATTTTAGATTAAAGATCTTAGCAAAATTTCAAATATTTTGGTGTTGTTTCCTGTGTTTCAATACAAATTTTTTTTACCCATTCTGCCATAAAAAGATAAAATCGAATGAAAGTTTGACAGAAAAGGGAGAATCTTCACATTATTACCGAAAAATAATCTCTTTTTTGCCCTCATATAGCATAAGCAAAAAAAAAAAATGACGAAAATTAAGGGTTTGAAATAAAAAAACGCGTTTCGAGGGGACTAAAATCCTCCATCAGAAGATAAAACCGAAATGCTTCATTCAGTTTACTAAAGGGTTTAAATGGCAGCCACCCAAAATTAAAAAAAATAACTTTTTCCGTAGGGC
>NC_051416.1:26730979-26731339 GCF_015228065.2 Penaeus monodon
GGGGGAAAAAAAGGGTTTCCTTTTACCCCCCCCACCAAAATTGGGGAAGATTACAAAGGCCAAGTAAGTTCCAAGGTTTTAATTAATTTGGTTTTTTACGAATTTTAAGGGGTTTTGGGGGGAAAATTTGTAAAATTTTTTTGGATTAAAAAAAAAAATGGCCGGGAATTTTCCCCCCGGAGCGGGCAGTTTTTGGTTTAATTTAAAAAATTTAAATCTTTATAGGTTAATATTTTTATTTCCTTGGGTGTTTGTTTTTTTTTTTTGGTAGTTTTTTTGCTTTTTTTTTCTGTTTTTTTTTTTTTTGGGTATAATTCTTTTGTTGTTTTTTAGAAAAAGATTTAAATTTTTAAAGGGAAA
>NC_051416.1:26731394-26731847 GCF_015228065.2 Penaeus monodon
GGGGGGAATATGGGGGGATTGGGGTTTGGTTAATAATAAGATAAGAAAATTATTAATATTTTTATATAAATATTAAAATTTTAGAGGAAGAAGAGAGATATGAAAAGGAGATAGAAAATAAGAATTAAAAAGATATATATAATAAAAATTAAAAAAGGGGAAGGATATAAAATATATTTTAATAAAAATTATAAAGAAATAATAAAGAGATATTTTAAAGTATATATATATAATAAATATAAAATTGAATATAGAATAAAATAAGAAAATAATATTTAAAGGGGGAAGATATTTTAATATATTATTTTTATATATATATATAAAATTATTTTTTTTATTTTGGTTAAAATTGGGTTTTTTTTTTTTTTTTGGGGTTTTTTTTTTTATTAATATATAATATATATATTTTATATATATTTTTATATAATTATAATAATAAACTATCTTTTAATT
>NC_051416.1:26731954-26732115 GCF_015228065.2 Penaeus monodon
TTTATATTTTTATAATTAAAAAATATTATATATATAATATAATTTTTTGGGGTTATTTTTTTTTAGATTTTTGGGTTTTTTTTTTTTGGGGTTTTTTTTGTAAAATATATATAAAAAAACAAAAATAGGGGGTGGAAGATAAAATGGAAAATTTTTTATTA
>NC_051416.1:26732179-26732962 GCF_015228065.2 Penaeus monodon
AATGTTTTAATATATAGATAATATATAAAATTTGTTTAAATAATTGATAATTTTTTAAATACATATAATTAAAATATATATATATATAATAAAAATTTTTTTTATAAATATTTTAGGGGTTTCGTATATATATGAATTTTTATCCCCTATATAATAAATAGAATATATATATAAAATATAAAATATATATATAAAATATAATATAAAATATAATAAAAATATATAATAATTTTTTTTATATTAAAATTTTAGAAACTAAAAAATATAAAGATATAATTTAAAAACAACAAAATTTATATAAAAATTTTAATAAAAAATTTATAAAAAAATATATTATATAAAAATATATATAATTTTTTTAAAATTATAATAGTTATTATAATAATATTTGGGGTTGGTTTTGGATGTATATAGGGAAAAAAAAATTTTTTATACTTTAATAAAAAAATATATTTTTTAATGTAATATTTAAATTTGTTTTTTTTTTTAATATTATATAGATAAAAGGGGAAAATAATAAAAGGAATGATATATAATAAATTATAGGGTTTTGGGTTTTGTATGATAATTAAAATTTTTTTATTAATATTTTTAAAAATATATAAAAGATATTATTAATATTGGGAAAAATTTTTTATTAGAATATATATTTTAGATTAAAAAATTAATATATAAAAATATATATACAAAAGGATATATATAAAATAAATAAAAGATTGAATAATATATAAAATTTATATATATATATGGTTTTATTTTTATTATATTTTAAAATTTTATATT
>NC_051416.1:26733008-26733461 GCF_015228065.2 Penaeus monodon
TTTTAAATTTATTTATGATCTATATATAGTATATAGATAGATAATATATATTTTAATTTTAAATATATTTTAAGATAATATAAAATACAAAAAAAAAAAAGATAAGTGATATATATATATTATATAAATATAATATTATATATTAAAAAAAAGATATATTAGAAAAAGGGGGGTAATAAAATAAAAATATTATATATAAAAAAATAAAATTAAATAATATATATTTATATTTTATATTATATATATATAAATAAAATATTAATATACCTATATATTTTTATTTATATAAAGATATATATATAAAATATATACCAAATTTTATAAAATTTTAAAATATATTTATAAAATATATATATATATATATTATATATTTTTTATATTTTATATATAAATAAATAAAATACTATATTTTTATATATATTATATAAAATTTATTTTATATTAATATTTTAA
>NC_051416.1:26733977-26734336 GCF_015228065.2 Penaeus monodon
TATTATAAAATGTATTTTTATAAATTAATATAACTATAAAAAATTATAAAATAACTAAAATATATTATGTAGTATATACTGGATAATTTTTTTTTAAAATATAATATTTATATATATATTATATATATTATATATTATAAAATTTTATAATTTTATAAAAAGGGAAAAAAAATTTAACCCCAGTAAAAACTACACACACACACATAATATATAAAAATAATATTATAAAATATAAAATATTTTTATATAATTATATATTATATTAAAATATATTATATAATAAAATATATTATAAAATATAGGTAAAAAAAATTTAAAACCATTTAAAACAACACACAAAACATAAAAATTTAATATTT
>NC_051416.1:26734948-26735179 GCF_015228065.2 Penaeus monodon
TTTATGTTTTATTTTCCCAAGAAAAACACACACATGGCCCGCCACGTGCGCTTTCCACCGCACATAAGAATAAACATATATTTAAATAAATGCATCCCACTGTAGAAAAAATATAAAAAGAAACTGAACTGATTTGCATCTTTAAAATTCCTTTTGGGAATTTGGTTTTTTAAAAGTTTTTTGGCTTCCCCCAAAAAAAACCAAAAACCCCGAAAACCGCCCCTTTCATAA
>NC_051416.1:26735291-26735726 GCF_015228065.2 Penaeus monodon
AAACCCCCCCCCCAACAAAAGCATACAAAACGAAAAGTACACCAGTATAAAGAATTAAAACCTAATAAAGTTAAAAAAAATTTGCCCCCGCTACGTGGTAAAAAACCCCAAAAGACCTATTTTTTTTTTTGACAGCGAAAAACCTTTTCCGGGGGAAAAATTTCCCCCACCCCAAATCTCTTAAGCTTCCCAGGGGAAAACCAAAATTCCCAGGGATTCCCACAACCCGCCTTGGCGGGGAGAAATTAAACTTACGGAAGCTCTCGCTGAATCTACACGCCACAAGTTTGTCCCTGCGTGGGCGTGAGGGAAAGGAATCCGAGGCTTTTGTGGTGGCGCTCCTCTCTATTTGCTCTTGTTGGGGTTTCCCTTCTTGGGGAGTGGTGTTTACTCTTTGTGCTGGCTTGCTTGAATGTATGAATATTCATCCACACA
>NC_051416.1:26735880-26736635 GCF_015228065.2 Penaeus monodon
ATAAATACCTACTCTACCTTTCTTCTCATCGCATGGCCATAAACCTGCTGCCTCCTTTTTTGTATATTCTCTTACATCTTCCCAACTATCATTCTCTTTAATTCTTCTAACTGTCTGTCTTTGTCACTCCCTACATCCACTTCAACATTAGCATTTCCTTGGTATCCGTCTTCTTTTCGCGAACTTCCACCAACCGGCTGAATAAAGAATTGCTGGTGGGATCAACGAGTTATAAACTTTTCTATTTCCTCTTGCACTCGCTCTCCGGTCAAATAACGCGCCCGATACTCTTTTCCAGTTTCTTCATCCACGTCGTATTCTGTGTCTTATTCCCTCATCCATTTCACCTTCTCTTGATACAACTGAAGCCACGTACTTTAATTCGGTCTTTTTCCTTGCAACTGGATTTCGAGGCCTTGAGATTACCGTGGAAATTTAGGCATTCAGTTCTATTTCTGTTTGTCATGTATCCTCTGTCTTCCAATGCTTTCCTCCCTTTCTCTGACTTTTCTGCAGGCAATTTTTTTTTATTCCCTTGGCGATCATATCTAATACGAGATCAAAAATATGTGGGTTTAAAGAAGAACTTTGATGTAAACCAAGATCGACTGAATCTCAATATGTTGAACCAACACTGCTTCTAATTTGGGTTTTCGCTCCTGAACAATTCTCACGTACTTTCCAGGCACTCTCTCCTCTTGCGTACACCTCCAGACCTCTGGAGTCGCATTCTATGAAATACCTTCTAGAGATTC
>NC_051416.1:26736867-26737086 GCF_015228065.2 Penaeus monodon
ATGCCAACCGCCAAACCGTCCCGCACAGCTCGCCCATACCTCAGTACTTGGTGCCGCACAGCCTTTTAATCTTCCCTGTGAAATCTGCTTCCCAAACGGACGCCGCCAAACCGCCCGAGGCTGTGCTGTCGCCGCCCGGAGGCCCCTGGGGTCGGAGGCGCTGCTGCTGCGTCCCGGTGGTGGGCGGGGAGGCCCTCTGCGCGGGTGGGGGCCGGTGTG
>NC_051416.1:26738025-26738299 GCF_015228065.2 Penaeus monodon
TATCCTTATTATCATTTTTTTTCCTTTTTGCCTTATTCGCGACCTTCTTTAGCATGAAGCCGTTGCTGTTTATCCTTGTCTTTATGATGATGTGTTTAAACGTGTGTATTTTGCGACTGATATATTATAGGGGTAAATATATAATTTTCATATAAAGTGACTTGTAAGTCTTTGTATATTTTTATTGTTATATCTCCGTATCTTTTTTTTTTTTTTACTTTTTATCTGGATTTATATTCAAAAAATAAATAAATGAATGAAAATTTTAAAATGG
>NC_051416.1:26739396-26739789 GCF_015228065.2 Penaeus monodon
CCTTCCAGGCTACAATCTTGTTAATTGATTTGATATTCAATACATTTACATGAGCGTAAAACAATGAAATTGAAAAAAAAGGTGAAAATGCAGACAGTAACGTCAATAAAAGTCAAAATAACCATCATAAAAATTATAGTGTTGATACTGACAAAAATTATTATGAAGTGATTAAAAAGGAAGAAATAATTACCAAGGATTAATAAAATTCTCTAAAATTACACAACGAAATTTAAACTACTGAAATAGGTAAAAAATATAAAGTTTCAGCACAAAACAAAAGAATATTCCCCAACAAACAGATCAAAAGCGTCCGCTGTCCAGACTGAACCCACATACGTCTCATTTAAATGTTTAACCCTGTCGCTGCAACCTTCAGTGACCTTTTCAAAG
>NC_051416.1:26740865-26741119 GCF_015228065.2 Penaeus monodon
TTCCCCTCATTAACACGTTCCTCATTTACTCAAACCATCCTTTAAACGCTGGTCCTTGAGATGGCTCTAGGAGACCTTGCATCTTTTTCCTCTGCGATTGAAGAAGTCGAGGAGAAGTGTCTGAGGAGAAGGAGGGGGAGGGGGCGAAGGAGGGGGAGGGGGTGAAGGAGGGGGAGGGGGTGAAGGAGGGGGAGGGGGTGAAGGAGGGGGAGGGGGTGAAGGAGGGGGAAGGGGGGTGAAGGAGGGGGGGAAGG
>NC_051416.1:26743555-26743770 GCF_015228065.2 Penaeus monodon
TCACAGAGTTCATTTATCACTCTATTCCTGTTATCGATACTTTGTGATAAAACTCATCATATTTATACCTAAGAATAATCGCCACAATCAAGAACACAGCTAAACCAAAAATACCATTTTCCTCTCATGTTGGAAAAATAATGTGACTCTCTTTTCCTCGGCAACGACACGGCTGCCTGAATGTTATTTCCTAGTTTTCTGCAACATTCGTGTGG
>NC_051416.1:26743814-26744127 GCF_015228065.2 Penaeus monodon
TCTTGCTCTGATCAGAGACACGCGCATACGTGTTTGTGTTCCCCTCCCCCCCCCTTCTTCTTTCACCCTATCCTAAGGGGGGGGGGGGATAGAGAGGCTGAGCCGGTGCTGAGAACGAAAGAAGTAGGGCCGTTTGCTTTGAGGTCGCACGGCGGTGGGGTGGATATTTTTCGTCGCTAATAAATTTCTGTTTACTCTTGCTCTAAGTTTCCTCTCCGACTGAGAGTATGGGGATATAGCCTATGTTATGGAGTGGTGTGATGTCGACTTTCTCAAAATATATTAGTACTTATTAGTTTTATTGATGTTTACT
>NC_051416.1:26747411-26747853 GCF_015228065.2 Penaeus monodon
TTAATAGCCGGACCTTTGGCGATACCTAAATCCTACTTAATTCTTACAGACGGCGAAGATCTGTAGTTCATCAATATCTAAGAATATTGGTAAGCAACACTAATCATAAAAAGGCTTTCGTACCCAGCGAAGACGCGTCTACGGAGGGGTTCTGAACAACACTCCGGCTAATAACAAACACGTGTACAGATAAAAGCCAGACGCGCTCTTGTTATAGGAAGTGCACACTGTACGTGAAAAAAAAGAACTAGGAAAAACTACTCTTATGTGAGAGTCCCTTTATATAATTAATTATTCCAGGAGTAGAGATAACCTGCTTCATCATCTGCATTAGCGATTTCCAATATTTGTCCACTTCATTAGCCCCGATTGAATAATGAATCGGTATGGCTAAGGGAATCTGGCGGCTGATGGCATTTCACTTTCCTTTTTTTTATGTTCT
>NC_051416.1:26747873-26747955 GCF_015228065.2 Penaeus monodon
CAGTATATCAAATGTTCTTCAATACATGTGTATTAATATCAAATTATTTGAATTCTGACATTGTCGTTACTAACACTGAGAA
>NC_051416.1:26748552-26749280 GCF_015228065.2 Penaeus monodon
AAGCCATGTAAGAAATTATATCATGAGAACTGTATTTTACTGTTAATTTTTGGTCTCGTTTGCTTCAGGGTAATTTATGGTTGGTACAGAACTAAAGACACATCGAATATGCTTCCTTCAAATACCCGATATTATTTTTGACTTTGACCGGAACGCTAGCGATGACTTAAAGCTTATGATCATATGGCGTGTAAATTGTGAAAATATATAAACTTGCGTGTTCCCAGTTGCTATTATCATGGTTCAGGAGGAAAGGTCTGATTATATATTACGAATATAAGGGGAGTAATGTAATATTTCAACCAATCAGATTTTTAACAGTGAATTAGATTCACTATAGTATTAAAATCTCTTCTGTCTGATATATTCTCTTCACATGCTTTCAGATAAGCTGTTGTATTTATGCTAACTTATCGGTAACCACTACGCCTGATGTAAGTAATGTTTACATGTAGACTTCAATATCTCTTGTTTAGCAAGTGGATACCATGCTAGAAAAAGTAGTGAAAATGATAATCATAGGATATCTAATTAACAAATTTACACTGTGCACTTCCAATTTAAAAGAATTGGCTGAAACATACCGAGATCCCGGTACTCTTCGAATCTACGTTGCTGTGAGTGAAATGTGTTATTATTCCCTGTGATTTCTATTATGATATGCATAAAATTAACGAATCTATGTGATAATCAAAGTAAGCATGATCGAATCATAGTAGGATTCACTA
>NC_051416.1:26750123-26750563 GCF_015228065.2 Penaeus monodon
TTGCATAAAATCTAATAAGTATTCAACCAGTACAACCAGAGCTGACAGGTGGTGAAAGATGAAAAGGTGAAAAGAGCATAATCCTACAGGGAATTTTTCAATATTGTAATGATTATTACATAAAACGTAAAATCATTAAGCTTCTGGAGATACACATTGAAAGGTGTAACTTTTTACAATACATAAACTTTAATAATACTACACAATTTATTTCCAAGAACCAATGCAATAAAACAATTTTGAAAATGTTATGAAGGCGAGACGAAAGACTTCATGCCGTATCGAGTCCACTAGCGCTGGAACAACATGTAATATAAAAGAATAAAGAAACAGGATTTTCATTTGTAAAATTCTAAACATTAGCTAGAGCTCAGAAGCGGATGCTGTCGTACGTTATTGAAAATACTAATACTAAAGGATAAAGGATTCTATACCCCCTT
>NC_051416.1:26750781-26750853 GCF_015228065.2 Penaeus monodon
AAGGGGGGTGTAAAACCCTTTATCCTAAGTTTAGTATTTAAATGCCGTACGATTGCCAGCTTCTGATATTTT
>NC_051416.1:26751164-26751245 GCF_015228065.2 Penaeus monodon
TTTTAAAATTGTAAAGGGATGTTTTTTCTCGTTACCTGAGTTGCTATCCTGCTTTACAACCGGATTTCTACAGCTTCAGTT
>NC_051416.1:26751630-26751733 GCF_015228065.2 Penaeus monodon
CTTCAGAGTACAAATTAAAGGGAGTCAAGTGCTTCCACAAATTTGGGTGGGAAAAACCTCGCCTGTTGGGGAAACCCAGTTAGTTTTTTTTAATTAAAAATTT
>NC_051416.1:26752095-26752215 GCF_015228065.2 Penaeus monodon
GATACTCTTTCCCGGGGCAACCAGGGGCCGCGTGAATATTATTTTCTATTTTCCTGCAACATTTTTTGTGGAAAAAGGCTTTATTGTTCTTTTTTCTAAAAAGGCCCAAATTTTTTTTGG
>NC_051416.1:26752311-26752834 GCF_015228065.2 Penaeus monodon
ATTTAAAAAATTTTTTTTAAAATTTTTTTTTTAAAAATTTTTTTTTAAATTTTTTTTAAATTTTTTAAATTTTTTTAAAAATTTTTTTTTAAAAAAAAATTTTAAAAAATTTTTTTTATTTTAAAAAATTATATAAAAAAAAAATTTACTTATTAAATTAAAAAAAATTTTAAAAATTTTTAAAAAATATTTAAAAAAATTTTTTTTTCAAAAAAATTTTAAAAAAATAAATTAAATTTTAAAAATAATAATAATACATATATTATATATATATTTTAAAAAATATATATAAAAATATAATTATATAATAATATTATTTTTTTTTTTTTTTAAAAAAAATATTTAAAAAAATTTTATATATAATATATTATTATAAATATATATATTTAAAAATAAAAATATAAAAAATTTATAATATAAAAATATATAATTTTATTATATATATTTAAAATATATAATAATATAAATTTTATATATAATTAATTAAATTTTTATAAATTTTCTATCTATTTTTTTATATTAT
>NC_051416.1:26752935-26753035 GCF_015228065.2 Penaeus monodon
TTATTTTTTTTATTTATATATATATAAAATATATTTTTTTAAAAAAAATAAATTTTTTTATATATAAAATAATTTTATATATATATTTATAATAATTTTT
>NC_051416.1:26753434-26753777 GCF_015228065.2 Penaeus monodon
TTTTATTTAAAAATTTATTTAATTTTAAAAAAAATTTTAAAATTAATTTTTTTTTTTAAAAAAACCCCCCCAAACCCAAAATACAAAACCCCCAAAAAAAAACAAAACACCCAAAAACCCAAAACAAACCACCAAACCCCCCAAAAAAAATCACCCCCAAAACCCCCAAAAAATCCCCCAAAAACCCCCACCCCAACACCCAAAAAATTTAAAATTTTTAAAATTTTTTTTTAAAAATTTTTTATTTATTTAAAATTATTTTTGGGTTTTTAAAAAAATTTTTTTAAAAAATTTTAAATTTTTTAAAAAAAATTTTAAAAATTTTCCCAAAATATAAATTTTT
>NC_051416.1:26753858-26753982 GCF_015228065.2 Penaeus monodon
TTTTTTTTTATCTTATATTATAGTAATATAATAAATAATTTAAAAAAAATATAAAAAAAATAAATTTAAAATAAGATTAAAATATTCTGGGCCCTGACGCCCCCGGAAAACCCCGGGGGGCTTT
>NC_051416.1:26754012-26754131 GCF_015228065.2 Penaeus monodon
GGCCCCCCAAACCCCCAAACCCACCCCCCCCAAAAATATATTAAAATTAAAATATTTTTATATAATATATATATATAAATATTTAAAAATATTTAAAATATATATATAAATTTTAAATA
>NC_051416.1:26754294-26754392 GCF_015228065.2 Penaeus monodon
TAATATTTTATTTAGATACTTTAAAATAAAAAATTTAATAATATAATATTTTAATATAAAATTATATTATATTATTTCTAATATCCCTCATATACATA
>NC_051416.1:26755067-26756504 GCF_015228065.2 Penaeus monodon
TATTTGTGGTGTGTGCTTATATATTCTAAAAATACTTTAAAAATGGGTGTTTGTGGGGCACAGTGGGGTACACTTCTTGGAACTTCCCTGTTACTCTTTTTTTTTAAGACGAGTTATATAGTGATTCAAATCTTATGGCAAATATTGCAGATATTTGCTTTTTGGTAGCGAGAGAGGCGCCGATATTTTGAATATCAGATTTGTTTCGCTATATCATATTAGCTTATACACATAACCCGTTTCTCCTGCACTCACCCCAACAAATTTACTTTTTTCTCCTTTCTCCATCTTCCTTGCTCGCATCACGCTGGTTCGCCTCTTGCAACTGCCACTTGCATCATATTGCAAAAGCGACTGCCAAGAGCCAATAATACTCCCAACTTCGATCTCTAAGACAGAATGAGATTACCAGCAACACATGTGACGTTTCTCGAGAAAAATGTGCCCGGTTCTGAGGTCATATCAATCTCATTTTCAATCTGCTCAGGCAAGTCTCGTCATCAAATTTCCCAGTCGGTATTACATCTTTCCTTTCTGTACCTTGGAGTTATTTTCATTCCATAAGTCCTTTACCTGCGCTAAAGTTCTTTGGTAAAATTAGTATTTAGTTTTATGAATTTTTTAAACCTTTGTTTGATTTCCCTATGGATTTAAAATCAGTTTTTTGGGGAATAGGTCGTATTCACTAGCATGGACGAGGCATTTTGCGAAAACCATATCAATATCAATTTGCATTTGATAAAGTAAAACAGTATTACATTTCTAAGAATATTGATACTCGAGGGAAATGTATATTTCTTGCAACTTATATATCTGTCGAATTTCCTGAAACTATTCTCGAGTGTTATGAAAATTGATTTCTTTGCCCTTAAATCTAAACATTTGCCCTTAAATCTAAATTGATGGTGTGTGAGTTCTATATGACATGATACTTTTCCCTTCTTTTCCCTGTTACTAGTATGACTTTCAGAATTGTTTAACTGTATCGCTGTGTGAAATTATATTGTATGTAATAGCACATCTTTGAAAATGGACCGTAAGGCAATTTTTTTTTAACTCTGTTTCAATCTGTTATTACGAGGGTATTGAAAACCCTTTAAACTCTAAAATTTTGAGGTACTTTTTCATTTTTTTCTCCCACAAACGTTCATTTATTAAATCTTTTTTTTTCTGCGATCATTCGTGGAAAGAACTGCGTCTTTTATTTGATGTTGCAAACAACATAACCAAACCCCTTTCCCATCCCCTGTAGTCAAATTTGCTTTTTTTTGCTATATGTACTATTATAATGACCATCCAAATCAGTTTTTTACCGTCTTAGTTTGCATCCTTTTCCCAAAATTAGATGCCATATAAAATGCATGTACATAGCAGGACATTTACATTTATCCATCTATTTTCTTCTCAGATCACATATATACGCATTAAAAAGGGGTA
>NC_051416.1:26757392-26757472 GCF_015228065.2 Penaeus monodon
GGAAAGCGGGAAAAAAGCCCCCCCGGGGAAAACAGGCAAGCTGCCCAGGTTTTCAAACGATTTTTTTTGAAGAGCAAAAA
>NC_051416.1:26757529-26757658 GCF_015228065.2 Penaeus monodon
TTTTTTAAAAAGTTTAATTTTTAAATTTTTTTATGAAAAAAAATTATAATTTATTAATATATAAAATTAAAAATTTTTTGGGTTTTTTTTTTTTTGGGGGTTTTTTGTTTTTTTGTTTTGTTTTTAGGG
>NC_051416.1:26757809-26757988 GCF_015228065.2 Penaeus monodon
GGGGGGGCGGTTTTGGGAAAACCCCCCCCAAAAGGGAAATTTAAAAAACAGTTTTTTTTAAGAAAAATTTTTTTTTGGGAAATAATAAAATTTTTTATTTAAAAAATAAAAAATATATTTTATATATATTTTATTATTATAAAAAAGGTTTTTTAATATTATATATTATAAAATATTTT
>NC_051416.1:26758049-26758247 GCF_015228065.2 Penaeus monodon
TTTAATAATATAAAAATAATTTAATAATATAATAAATTTTTATAAAGCCCCCCCTTAAAATTTCAAAAGCAAAATAATTTCCCCTGAAATTTCCACGATTTAAAAAAAACCGACCAACTTTGGGCCCGCCCGGGGGTTTCAGTAAAAAGCGGCCAAAAAAAAAAATAATTTTTTATAAATATTAAAACCCTTTTTTTT
>NC_051416.1:26758521-26758676 GCF_015228065.2 Penaeus monodon
TTTTCCCTTGATTGCAATCCCGCCGGGGCGAAAACATGGAAAGGGGCCCGGGCGGAAGCAAGAAAGCTGCCCAGGTTCAATCAATTTTATAAAAACGAAAATGCCTACTTGATGTAAAAATTCCCAAATTATTAATTTACCCCGTATATTTTAAA
>NC_051416.1:26758972-26759234 GCF_015228065.2 Penaeus monodon
CACACCGGGCCGCGAGCAACGGCTGCCCCCGCCCCCCTTTCACCGGGGCGGGGAGGCCGCTCGTGGCACCTTTGTTCCTTTCCTGGATATAAGGCCCCTCCCTTTTGTAAAAAAAACTGTTTTTTGGGGGAACCAAAAGGATAAAAAGGAAAAAAGGAATGAATTACAAATTTCAAAACCAAAAGATCGATAATATTTTAAATGTTGTTTTTTGGAGTGGTAAAAATTTTTTTAATATATTAAATATATATAATTTTAAATT
>NC_051416.1:26759529-26759797 GCF_015228065.2 Penaeus monodon
CCCATTACCTTGTTCTGCAATAGTTTACTTATTATTTGAAATCGTTACTTTAATGTGCCATATAGGATTTAAAATAAAATTACCCTTGAAAAATACATTTTGCTTTGGGATTTTCCAGTGAATATTTGTTATGTAAAAAATACTGAATTCCAATGTTATAAATTTTTCCCATATCAGTTATTGTTACCGAAATAACGAGACCATTGACAACTCATAAAAATCTCTGATTTTTTTTTCGCAAGACGAATATCGAATATCTATATGAAAT
>NC_051416.1:26760913-26761190 GCF_015228065.2 Penaeus monodon
AAATTTATTAAAAATTTTTATAAATACTTTTCTATTATTTCATTTAATTTACTTAAAATCATTTTATCTTTAATTTTAAAACATCATCTCATAAAAAATATATATAATATTATATATATATATATATATATATATAATAATTTATTATATATTATTTCTATAATATTTTATATATACAATATAAATATATTAAATATATATAATAATATATTATAAAAAATATAATAATATATATATTATATATATAATAATAAATATATATATATAAATATATATA
>NC_051416.1:26761347-26761496 GCF_015228065.2 Penaeus monodon
GTGTTTTTAAACAACAACACCAAAAAAGTGAAAAAAAAAAAAAAAATAAAAAAAAACATAAACAAAATTTAGCAAATTTAACACCACATCAAAAAAATACACACAAACAACACACAAAAAAACGCACACCACATAAACACCACCCAACA
>NC_051416.1:26761529-26761746 GCF_015228065.2 Penaeus monodon
CCCAAATAAAAAAATAAAAAAAAAAAAAAAAAAAAAAAACAAATTAAAAAAAAAAATAAAAAAAAAATATATATAAAAATATTATATATATATAAAAATTATTAAAATAATATATATATATTATATATATTATATTTTAATAATATATATTATAATTATATAATATAAATTATTAATATTTTATTTTTATTTTTATTATAGTTATGTATATGTATAC
>NC_051416.1:26761773-26761846 GCF_015228065.2 Penaeus monodon
CTTTTTTATATTTTTTATATATATATAATATAATAAAATTAAATTAATATAATATATATTATAATATATAATA
>NC_051416.1:26762012-26762238 GCF_015228065.2 Penaeus monodon
AAAAAATTATATAATAATTACAAACATATATATATATATAATTTTTAAAATTTTTTATAAATTTTATATATATTTTAAAATTATATATATATCTAAATTTTATATATTATATTTTATATATATTAATTATTTGATATACATCATTTTCTCCTTTCCCTTTTAATATTATTATATATATAAAATAATATATATATTATATATATATTAATATTATTATTATTATTAT
>NC_051416.1:26762337-26762487 GCF_015228065.2 Penaeus monodon
CTGTTTTAATTTTATTTTTTCACTAACTTACTTTTCGAAACATAATTTAATCACACATTTCTCCGAAAAAAAAAAAGGGGGGCTAAATATTTATAGTAGAAATGTAACCTCCAAAAAGGGGGTTTTTAAAGACAAAGCTTTTACCCCCCG
>NC_051416.1:26762512-26762599 GCF_015228065.2 Penaeus monodon
TCCTTGGTTTAATTTTTTTTCCCTTTTTAAACCCCAAAAACCAAAAACCCCGGGTTTTTGTGTTTTTTTTTTTCCTAGAAAGGGAAA
>NC_051416.1:26763061-26763173 GCF_015228065.2 Penaeus monodon
ATTTTAAAAAAAAAAACCCCAAAAACCCCCCCCCAAAAAAAAAACCAAAAAATTTTTAAAATTTTTTATTATAAATTTTTAATATATAAATTTTTTATATTTATAATAATAA
>NC_051416.1:26763264-26764194 GCF_015228065.2 Penaeus monodon
TTTTTTTTATTTAAAAAAAAAATAAATCTAAATTTTTTTAAAATTTTTATTTTAAATTTAAAATTTATTAAATTTTTTTTGGATTTTAAATTCTTCCCCCACCCCCCAAACACCCAAAAACCCACCTAAAAGGTTTTGGGGTTTTAAAATAAAAAATCCCCTAAAATTTTTTTAATTAAATTTTAACCATTGGGTTTTATGTTGTGGGTTTTTTGGGGTTTGGGACCATTCCCCGAAATCTACTGGGATCCCCCCCTTAAAAAGGGGAAAGGATGGGGTTTGCAATTTTTCTTAATTACATAAAAAAATTTTCCTAATTTTCTTAAAATCCCAAATTAATAAGGGGGGGGTTTGGGTTTACTTGGAATAAAAAAATATATTATAATTTAATTGGTTTGGGGTGGGTTGTTGGTTTAAAAGGGTTTTTGGGGGGGAATTTTATGGGGGGGGGGAAAACAAAATTTTCGGTTTTGAAATCAATGGGTTTAAAGTCTTTAAAATGTTTGGGGGGTCCCAATTTTTTTAATTGGGGTGAGCAAAGGGTTTTCCCCGCCCCCCCCTTTTAACAGATGGAGTAATGGCAACACGCCAAAAGGGGGGGAAAAGAACCCCTCAAATTTTGGTCTCGCCGACCCCCCCTTTTTTTTTTTCAAAAACCCAAAAAATTTTTCCCATTCAAAAAAAACAAACCCCTACCGAGGGCCCAACCAAAAAAGGTTTTTGGGGGGGGGAAACCCTTTTTTTGGGGGGGAACCGAATAAAAAAAAAACCGGGTTTTTCCGGGGGCCCAAAAAAGGGGGGGGGAAAAGGGGGAAAAAATAAAAAAGGGTTTAGAGCGGGACCGGAAAGAAACTCCCCGCAATTTAAAACCCTTTTGCTCTTGGAGCGAAACCTGGGGCCATTCCCCCGGGTCGTTTTTGTTTTTAAAAA
>NC_051416.1:26764230-26764350 GCF_015228065.2 Penaeus monodon
TTATTTTTGGGGGGATACAACATTCAAATACATATACATTTATTTTTTTTATAAAATATACTTGTAATGTAGGTATGTATGTATTTTAAAACGCATATAAATTAATATTACTAAATAAAT
>NC_051416.1:26764999-26765208 GCF_015228065.2 Penaeus monodon
CTAGAGGGGGGGTTTTTTTCCCCCCCCCCTTGTTTTGGGGAAAAAGGGAAAAGGGGAGGGTTTTTGGGGGCCCCACCCCAAACCGAAGTAACCTAGAAAAGAAAAGTGGAAAAGGGAAAAAAAAAAACCGGGTAGATCGAGAAAAACACTCCTTTAAAAACAAAAACCAAACCCCTGGGCGGGGAAAAAAGAAACATGGGGTGGGATGT
>NC_051416.1:26765297-26765446 GCF_015228065.2 Penaeus monodon
TTTAAAACCCCGGAAACCCCGGGGAAAGATTCCCAAAAAAAAAAAAAAACTCCTTTGACAAAAATTCTAAAACCCCCAAAAACAAAACTCAAAAAAAAATTTTGGTCTGGGCCCCCCCGGGACAAAACAAATTTTGAACATGGGCGCGG
>NC_051416.1:26765589-26765808 GCF_015228065.2 Penaeus monodon
TGGGAAAAATATTTAAAATTTTTAAAAAAATATTTTTATGAAAAATAAAATATTTATTTATATATTTAAAATTATATATTAAAATATATAATATTTTTTTTTGTTATATTTTATTATTTTATTATATATATATATATAAAATATATATATAATTTTTCAAAATATTATAATATAATATTTTTTGTTTATTATATATAGTATTAATATATATATTTAAAA
>NC_051416.1:26765831-26765962 GCF_015228065.2 Penaeus monodon
ATATTATATATTATATATATAATATATAATTATATTTTTGGGTTTTTTATATTATATATATTAATATTATAATATATATATATATATATATATATATATATATATATATATAATATAAAATATATTAAAAA
>NC_051416.1:26765983-26766693 GCF_015228065.2 Penaeus monodon
ATAATATATATATATATATATATTATATATATATATAATATTATAAAAACAAAAATATTTATAAATTTTATATATATTTTAAAATTTTTCTTAATTTAATTTTTATTTATTAATTTTTTAAATTTTATTAAAATTTATTTAATTATATTTTTAAAAAAAGAATTTAATATATAAAGAAAAATTTTAAATTTTTTTAAAAAAATTTAAAAATTAATATTTTTTTTATTTAAAAAATATAACTTTTTAAAATTTTTTATATATTATATTTATTATTTAAATTAATTTTTAATTATTTATAATATTTAAAAATTTAATTTTTTTATTTTAAAATTTTTTATTAAATTTTTTTTTTAAATTTTTTTATTTTTTAAAATTTTTAAAAATTAAAAATTTTTTTTAATGTCCCCTATTTTGTCCTTCCCCTTCTTTTCCGGGGTTTGTTTTTCCTTAAAAAAGTTTTAAAACCTTTATTTTTTTTTTTTTGGGGGGAAAATTGGGTTTTTTTTTGAAATATTTTTAGGGGAGTTTTTAAAAATTTTTTTTAAAAATGATTAAATGGCCGTTAAAAAAGTTTATTTTTTTTTAAAATTTTATTGGTTATTAATTTCACAGGCCCTTTGTGTGGGAAAAATATTTTAAAAATTTTTAAATTTTAATGTTATTTTAATCCTTTTTTTAGAAAATAGGAACAAAATTTTTGGCTCCCCCGA
>NC_051416.1:26770015-26770089 GCF_015228065.2 Penaeus monodon
TGTCATCCAGAGCATCCGAGCCAACTTGAAAGCTGGCCGGTTGTAAAGGGCAACACAATATACGCTCTCTGCCT
>NC_051416.1:26770189-26770266 GCF_015228065.2 Penaeus monodon
ACTATGGCACCGTCGCCGTCACATTCGACAGCGGGGAGCCAGCCAAGGAGCGGGTCTTTAGCCCTTTATATGAACCA
>NC_051416.1:26770536-26770656 GCF_015228065.2 Penaeus monodon
CATAAAAGGGGAAGTGAGAGAAGGGGGTATAAGGGGAGAAAGACGATTCACTTAAGGGCAGTAACTAAGAGCGGAAGAGTGTAATGGAAACACTGGAGGAAGTGAGGGGGAGCGGGAGGG
>NC_051416.1:26770830-26771395 GCF_015228065.2 Penaeus monodon
CACAGAAGTGGTGGAAGGGGATACCAAGCAAACAGAATTAGCGAATCTTAACTAGCGGAGAGCAACGTCAGCCGCCTTTAATGTATCTTAAGTTTACCCTCGTTAGAGATGTTATGGCAACTTGGTTTAGCTCGGGTTTGCTTTCTTGGCTTGCTAATCAAGTCCAGGCTTGGGTTTGTATGTTTGACAGAGACGGGACGTTGTTTTCAAGACTCGGTCTGTTGTTGTTGATATGGACATTATAGCAACGATATGATAATGTCTTTGATGGATATGGGTATTATCTTATTCATCCGTATTCATGGATGAGTAAGTTAATGATAACGATGAGCGAATGATAATAATGAATATGATTGTACTAATAATGTTATATAATGTCTGACCAAACAATTATATATTCCATTATAAATAATCAACGAAAGCTGAAAAATAGATTAAAATGTAATCAAATTAGATTAGATAACATGAATCAAGGGTCTAGTTGCACTGGATTGCAATGCCTGGCACCTTGCTTCTTTTAATTCCTGTCTCTCTGTTTCCCCATCTCTCGCTCTCACCAAGTCTG
>NC_051416.1:26771462-26772481 GCF_015228065.2 Penaeus monodon
TACCCTCTCTTTCCGTACCTTCCCCATCTGTCCCTTTTGGTCCTTTTCATTGGGCCATAGAGTACCTTGGAGACTCATGCTACCGGGAGATAGGAGCTCAGTAGGTTGACTGATGCTGTTTCCCACAGCCAACAACACATAACTTCCGCCCTGTCTATACGAATGGACTGATCTAAGACTAGTCAAGGCAGTCGGTTGGTCTTTTATGACTAGGTATCCAAGGACATTAACTAAATGGTATTACACAGATGCTGCGACTTGTGACTGTACTGGTTGGTGCACGTATTCTGTATAGTTCCTTGCTACTCAGTCCCCCAGTATATAGCTATCCCTTTTTGGATATTGTGGCGAGTGGGTATGTGGTAGAGCTGAGAAAAGGGCCAATTCATTTTTATGGATAATCGTCACTGAGACCTTCTCTGAGTGTTGAAGAAATTCTATGGCCAACCTCTCTGGAAATTCATGCATTGTTACTATGGGTCCTTTACACTTTCTAGTGAGAAGTGTGGGACTAAACCTTCCAGATCAGATAAAAGGAGGAAAAAAAGAAATTCCATTTGCCTTCTGTGGAAATCTTTCGTTGTGATTATGAAAACATTTTCCTTAAATTACGATACAGAAGAAGACACTGGTGTAGCTTTGATGTCTTTAATATGTTTATATATACTGTGACGTTACTGAGACTCTTTAACCTGAATATGAACGTGTACTATATGAGAATGTTCATTTGTATGTGATATGTAGTAGCAGACTCGAGTTAGGGTAAATAAACTTTTTCGTTTTCCCAGTCCTGATGAAATATTAAATGAGAAAAAATGTAATCGGTAAAATATCAGTTAAGCTTTTCAAGAGAAAGGCTGAAGTTGGCGAACGACCATTCCTGTCGATGGAGATACTTGGCCTTCCTTATTCGGTGGCAGGAGTAGGGCCATGGAATCCACGTCACATGGAAAATGAACAATGAGGATTTTAGATTTTCACTTATAGTTTTTTTTTATGTACACCGTGTAAAGGCCAAA
>NC_051416.1:26772629-26772999 GCF_015228065.2 Penaeus monodon
AGATCATTTGATATGAAAATTCCCTAAGTGTATAGAAATTAATGTAGATGTGACCAGTGAGACATGTAAGTGTAAAAAATACAAAGGTGTACAGAGCACATAAAAACTTACATTTTGTTTGTGTGTCAAAGTTCACATTCTGTTTTATAATGGTCTGATATCTATAATGTCAAGCGATGTCCACACCACAATGTGAACTGTTCTCAGAGGAACTAAATTTTAAGGAGAATTTATATTATTTAGCAAAGCGGATGCAATGTGCAGAAACAAAAAAACACAGTTTAGTTGCTAGAGAATATGCAAAAGAGTCTTTATGTCCTAAATTATTAAGTTTTGTCTCTTTCATTACTGTTAATACTTACATAATTCC
>NC_051416.1:26773206-26773699 GCF_015228065.2 Penaeus monodon
CATCGTGAGAATGATCATAACTTAGTATATCCACTTATTTTATTACTATAACGTTGCTTCCCAACCTTATTCCGCGATGATTCTGCCTCTCCGCCATTTGTTTTCATCTGACTCATCACCACCTACAGCCAGTCTGAGATGGCATTGAGATATCTTGAACGAGACGCACGCGATCTAAGCTATTCTTTAAAATCACATCAAGGAAACGCTTTGAACAATCCGGTCAAGATTGTTGAGATATGCGCTCGCAAAGATACTTGCGGATTCGATGAAGCTCTGATGTCTGGAAGCCTCAAAGTGTGACAAATTTTCCTAAAAACGGAGAGAACGTGAAATGTATTTTCTTGTTCTTTTTTTTGTTGAGATGATCATGTGCCAACTTAATTAATAAAGCATTTGCTGTTATAATCCTTACGTCAATTTAAGTATCATGTAATCTAACAGATGATGACACTGATGCAGATTTACTGCTTTTAAAAGGCCAATTTCAACC
>NC_051416.1:26774188-26774286 GCF_015228065.2 Penaeus monodon
ATACATACATCATAAATAATATATTATACTACTACATACTAATACTCATAAATACATATATTATGATAAATATATTTTTTAATATTATATATTAAAAT
>NC_051416.1:26775417-26776009 GCF_015228065.2 Penaeus monodon
TTTAAATATGGCAATAAATAAAAAATGTTAGTAGATACAACAGTTAGGTATTAGTCTGAGAGGGATAGACGGGTGGGTAGGAAAGGGGAAATATAAATAAAATATAAATTTGCGATAAATAAATTACAGGTATTGATAGATCGATCTATGTATAATAGGAGATGTATGTTTGATAGCCCCAATAGAAAGAGTAGATGGTTCGACTGATCCATTGATCGTAATCAAATACCGTAGATTATAAAAAATAGGAAGATAGAAAAGAAAATCAATAGATGGACGTGATAAATCTATTTTGCAGTTGATGAACTTTAAAAATTTTTTACTTTAAAAACTTTTTGATATCCTTTGTTTAATATGTCAGTAATAAATATTATTATTGTTACGTTTTATTATTCAAACATCCTGTAAATTATACGTTTTTTTTCATGTTATATGTTCATTGGTTCTTTTTATTTTATCACTCTGGGGAAAAATAACTATCTATATTTCTATAAACCCCCCGTCGAAATTTTTTTATTCACTTCAGGGATATTTTGTGTAAACTTAATAAGAAATAAATCCTTATTCATTTTAACTACCCTCAGAAATTTCC
>NC_051416.1:26776043-26776244 GCF_015228065.2 Penaeus monodon
GTATTCTATGTCAATTAATTCATTAAATAACAAAGGTTCAGTATTACGAAATAATTTTTTCATTGTGCAATTATATGACTCGTGCATTGTCCCTAATACAATTTGGGAACGGCAGTGATGATAATGAATCGGTGATAATGGTGAAGAAATCATGTTTGGAAAGGGTGATTGTAACATTATAATGATAATAAAGATTTTGAC
>NC_051416.1:26776308-26776415 GCF_015228065.2 Penaeus monodon
AATCGGGAAAGCATGATCAATCCTCAAATTCTATGGTAAAAAAAATAGCAGGAGTGGGTTTGTTACCCTCCTCCTTGAAATCCTTTATACATTTCCATGTATATAAT
>NC_051416.1:26777063-26777154 GCF_015228065.2 Penaeus monodon
TTTTAAAAAATAATATCTATAAAATTTATATTTTATATAATTATTATATATATAAAATATTTAAAAAAAAAAAATTTTTATAAAATTATTT
>NC_051416.1:26778580-26778937 GCF_015228065.2 Penaeus monodon
ATCCTGGCGCTGGAACCAAAACCTTATTCACCATGATATTTTTTTATTGTACATACTTCAGGATATTCAACATTCGGGGCTGTCCAGGTTATCTGCGGGCAGCTGTTGTCTCGTGCCAAATCCTCTTTCTATTGTGAGAATATATATATATTGATCACTTTGTTACCTTTTTGCACTATGAAGAATTTTGAAGGAAGTGAAGAATCAAATTTTGTTCTCGTTTTTATGCTCCCCGCTTCTGCCAGAGATTCAGAACGAATTTCATGTTCTTTTATGAATAAAGGAACTATGAAATTCTTATTCTTATTATTTTTTTCCAATGCGCAAAAAAAAAAAACGATCCTTATAAAGTAGCAG
>NC_051416.1:26780541-26780920 GCF_015228065.2 Penaeus monodon
CTGCTACTATATAAGGATCGTTTTTTTTTTTTGCGCATTGGAAAAAAAAAATAAGAATAAGAATTTCATAGTTCCTTCATTCATAAAAGAACATGAAATTCGTTCTGAATCTCTGGCAGAAGCGGGGAGCATAAAAACGAGAACAAAATTTGATATTTCAC
This sequence comes from Penaeus monodon, assembly GCF_015228065.2. Lineage (NCBI taxonomy): Eukaryota > Metazoa > Arthropoda > Malacostraca > Decapoda > Penaeidae > Penaeus > Penaeus monodon. The sequence goes on from NC_051416.1 coordinate 26,780,703, forward strand.
TTCCTTCAAAATTCTTCATAGTGCAAAAAGGTAACAAAGTGATCAATATATATATATTCTCACAATAGAAAGAGGATTTGGCACGAGACAACAGCTGCCCGCAGATAACCTGGACAGCCCCGAATGTTGAATATCCTGAAGTATGTACAATAAAAAAATATCATGGTGAATAAGGTTATGGTTCCAGCGCCAAGATAAGAGGACACCGAGCTTGAAGT
>NC_051416.1:26782079-26782159 GCF_015228065.2 Penaeus monodon
TGACTGTATGTGTATCTTCTTATCTAACTTGGTTGTGTGATGTTTGTAAAGACCCAGTCAATACTGATGTACAGCTTCAT
>NC_051416.1:26785250-26785958 GCF_015228065.2 Penaeus monodon
ATGGATTTGCTTTGTAATGTTTTCATTTCTATTCCAAGCGATATATTATGCAACAGAGTTATATATATTAATTATTAATATTTTCGACACATTCCCTTTCTCAACTTGAAAATTTCGATTAAAAAAAATGTATTAGAGATTAAGTGATTATAGTGTTAATGGCTTACAGTTTAGATTAAAGATCTTAGCAGAATCAAATATTTTAGTTGTTGTTCCTGTGTTTCAATACAAATTATTTTACCCATTCTGCCATAAAGAAGATAAAATCGAATGAAAGTTGTGACAGAAAAGGGAGAATCTTCACATTATTACGAAAAATAATCTCTTTTTGCCCTCATATAGCATAAGCAAACAAAAAAAAATGACGAAAATAAGGGTGAAATAATAAAACGACGTTTCGAGTGGGACTAAAATCCTCATCAGAAGATAAAACCGAAATACTTCATTCAGATTTACTAAATGTTAAATGGCAGCCACCTCATAATTAGAAATAAAGAACTATTTCGTAGGGCATATGAATTAAAGAATTTCGCTTCTAAAATATTGAGTAAAGGAACTATTAACAATCACATTCTCAGAGAAGCAAGTCTTATATCTTATATCACAAAATTATTGTGCATCGATGTCTATCGCTTTCTTCGTTATTGCGAATGTGTTTTCTCTGTCGTTGAGTTTGGATATCTCTGTTGTTGTCTCAGTAGAAATAAA
>NC_051416.1:26785996-26786112 GCF_015228065.2 Penaeus monodon
TCATAAAATTAGATGGCTCAGTTCCGGACTATTTTTCTATATGCATTGTTACGATTAATGACTATTCCAAAATTCATTGCATTTAATTACTCAGTTTGAAATTTGGATTTTTTTTT
>NC_051416.1:26786584-26786656 GCF_015228065.2 Penaeus monodon
AAAATAATTATATTTTAATTGTCCAAAAGTATTTTTATAAAAAAAAATTTTTTTAAAAATTATATTTTTAAA
>NC_051416.1:26786871-26787118 GCF_015228065.2 Penaeus monodon
CTTTTAATTTTTTTTTGCGGGGTGTTTGTGTCCCACAGTGTGACACTTTTTGGAAAATTCCCTGTTACTTTATTTTTTTTTTTAAGACGAGTTATATAGTGATTCAAATCTTATGGAAAATATTGCAGATATTTGCTTTTTGGTAGCGAGAGAGGCCCGCCAAATATTTTGAATATCAGATTTTTTTTCGCTTATCATTTTAGCTTATACACAAAAACCCTTTTCCTCCTCACTCACCCCAAAAAAA
>NC_051416.1:26787152-26788367 GCF_015228065.2 Penaeus monodon
CGCATCACGCGGGTTCGCCTTTTAAAAACTGCCACTTGCATCATATTGAAAAAGGGGACTGCCAAGACCAAAAATACCCCCAAACTTCGATCTCTAAACAAAAATGAGTTTACCAGAAAACACATGGGGACTTTTTCCTCGAGAAAAAGTGCCCGGTTCTGGAGGCATATAAATTCTTTTTTCAATTGCTAGGAAGTCTCGTCTTTAAAAATTTTCCCAGTCGGTTTTACTCTTTCCTTTCTGTCCCTTTGGGAGTTTTTTTTCCCTTCCCCTTTTAAGCCTTTCCCCTGCGCAAAGGTCTTTGAAAAATTTCAGTTTTCATTTTATATGATATTTCAAACCTTTTTTTTTGATTTCGAAAGGGTTTAAAAAACCTTTGGTTTTTTTGGGGGAATAGGTGTATTCACTAGCATGGACAAGGCATTTTCGAAAACCTATCAATATAAATTTTGCATTTGTTTAAAGAAAAAAACCAGTATTACTTTTCTAAGAATTTTGATATCGAGGAAATGTATTTTCCTTAAAAACTTATATATCTCTGGGAATTTCCTGAAACTTTTCTCGAGTTTTTATGAAATTGTTTTTTGCCCTTTAAATTAAACTTTTCCCCTTAAATTTTAAATTGATGGTTTTGTGAGTTTATATGACATGATCCCTTTTTCCCCTTTTATAGTATAAACTTTCAGATGTTTTTAACTGTATCGCTGTGTGAAATTATATTGTATGTAATAGCACATCTTTGAAAATGGACCGCTCATAGGCAATTTTCTTTTTTCGACTCTAAATCTCTTATCTGTTATTTCGATGGTATTTTAAAATCCTTTAAACTCTAAAATTTTTTTTATGTATGTTTTATATTTTTTTTCCCACAGTAACAGTTTCAATTTTTTTCAATCTTTTTTTTCTGCTGCATCATTCGTGGGGAAAATAACCCTGCGTCAATTACTTGATGTTGCAACACAAATAAAACCCCACTTTCCACAGCACTGTAATCAAATTTTGGCGTTTTTTTTTTGTATATGTAATTTATAATGACCATACCAAAATACGTTTCTAAACCCTCTTGTTTTCATCCTTTTCCCCAAAAATTTGAGCCCTATAAAAGCATTTACATAGCAGAACATTTTCAAATTATCCCCTCTTTTTTTTCTCAGATCAATATATTTCGATATAAGAATATTTTACCCAAAAACATTTCATAGAAGAAAATAGAAG
>NC_051416.1:26789085-26789231 GCF_015228065.2 Penaeus monodon
AAAGGGCATGGAAAAGCCCGGGCCCGGGAAACAGGCAAGCTTTCCCAGGTTGCAATCAGATTTTTTTCGAATAAGCAAAAAAAACCCATAATTTTTTGTGGAAAATTAAGAATTATTAAAATTATACATGCATTATATGGGGGAAA
>NC_051416.1:26789950-26790130 GCF_015228065.2 Penaeus monodon
AAGTCCCAAATTTAACAACATATGTCAAAATGGAAACCCAAATAGGGTTTGTTGGTGATGGGACGAATATGAAAAAAACAAGAGGGCAGGTTCCTAGTTAGGGTGAAAATGCGAGCAAAAAAAACCCCACATACCCTCACTTTCCACATTTACTCCTCACTCCTCACCCCACTACTTTAA
>NC_051416.1:26790375-26790456 GCF_015228065.2 Penaeus monodon
GGAAGCAAGCAAGCTGCCCAGGTTGCAATCAGATTTTATCAAAACGTAAAAATGCCCTACATTGATGTAGAATTTAAGCAT
>NC_051416.1:26791374-26791655 GCF_015228065.2 Penaeus monodon
GCCTATTACCTTGTTCTGCAATAGTTTACGTTATTATATTTGAAATCGTTACTTTAATGTGCACATATAGGATTTCAAATGAAATGTACCCTTGAATAAATACATTTTGCATTGGGACTTCCAGTGAATATTTGTTATGTACAAAATACTGAATTCCAGATGTTGATAAAATTTCCATATCAGATTTATTGGTTACCGATAAATAACTGGAGACCATTAGCACAACTCATGAAATCTCTGATTTTGTTTCGCAAGACTGAATATCTGAATATCTATATGAA
>NC_051416.1:26794982-26795165 GCF_015228065.2 Penaeus monodon
TAAACTGTTGTTGCGCGTGCGCATAGATTTCTGTGTTTAAATTTTTTATTTCCTTCCAACATTACTTTTTTGAAAAAAAGTTAAAATTCCAAAAAACAGTTTTTCCGAAGAAAAACATAAATGTAAAAGTAAAAAATCGTACCTCTAAAAAGGGTTTACAAAAACAATGCTTTTCGTCCCCGC
>NC_051416.1:26795197-26795553 GCF_015228065.2 Penaeus monodon
TCCCCTTGGCAAATTTGAATTTTTTTTCCCTTCTCTAAAAAACTCGAATGCCAAAACCCAAACGTCGCTCGTGTTGTTTAAAGTGTGGGGTTTCCCTTTTCCTTCCCCCTTTTATCCAGAGTGAGGGAGGGCAAGGGTAAAGGGGGGGGGGAAAGGGGGGGGTTGGGAGGGGAACCCTTTGGGCCCGGGGTTAAAAGGGGAGAAATTAAAAGGGGGGTTTTTTCTTTAAGGGCGCACGTCTTACGGGGCGTTTTATTTTTGCGGGGGGAACTTTTGGTGGGGTCGTTTCCCGCTGGGGAAAAGGCCCCTTTAAAGGAAAACGGGGTTTTATGACATTTTTCCTTAATGTTAAAAAT
>NC_051416.1:26795623-26795698 GCF_015228065.2 Penaeus monodon
AATGAACGAGTTCTTAATTTTATTCTTTTTCCCCTTTTTAAATGACAAACCCCCCATTTTTATCTTCCTTTTTTT
>NC_051416.1:26796921-26797044 GCF_015228065.2 Penaeus monodon
TGTTTAAAGTATACATACATTCATAATACAAAAAACAATGGGTTTTACTTATATAAATATCATGTCTATGTACGTAAAGTATGATATGTACGCAAAAATAAACTTAAATTTTACATAAAATAA
>NC_051416.1:26803698-26803798 GCF_015228065.2 Penaeus monodon
AGGGGGGATAAGGGGAGAAAGACGATTCACTTAAGGGGAGTAACTAAGACGGGAAAAGTGTAATGGGAAAAACTGGAGGAATGAGGGGGGGCGGGAGGGG
>NC_051416.1:26803895-26804486 GCF_015228065.2 Penaeus monodon
TGGGGCAAAGGGGGGATAAGGGGGGGGGAAAAAAGCGAAACAAAAAAGGGAAAAAAAAAAGGCACGAATGGGAAGGGGACCAAACAAAAAATTACGAATCTTACTAGCGGGGAGAACGCACCGCCTTTTAAGTATCTTAATTACCCCCGTTGAGATGTTTGGGAACTTGGGTTTGCTCGGGTTTTTTCTTTCTTGGCTTCTAATCAAGTCCAGGCTTTGGTTTGTATTTTGCCAAGCGGGGGCGTTTTTTCAAAACTCGGTTGTTGTTGTTGATATGGACATTATAGCACGATTGATAATGTCTTTTTATGGATATGGTATTTCTTATTCATCCTTTTCATGGGTATAAGTTTAATGAAACGATGAGCGAATTAAAAATGAATATGATTGTACTAATAATGTTTAAATGTCTGACCAAACAAATTTTATATTCCTTAAAATAACAACGAAAGCTAAAAAAAGATTAAAATGTAAACAAATTTTGATTAGTAACATAAACAAGGGCTTTTTCACTGGGTTGCAAAGCCTGGCACCTTGCTTCTTTTAATTCCTGTCTCTCTGTTTCCCCATCTCTCGCTCTCACCAAGTCTG
>NC_051416.1:26804563-26805551 GCF_015228065.2 Penaeus monodon
TTCCGTACCTTCCCCATCTGTCCCTTTTGGTCCTTTTCATTGGGCCATAGAGTACCTTGGAGACTCATGCTACCGGGAGATAGGAGCTCAGTAGGTTGACTGATGCTGTTTCCCAGAGCCAACAACACATAACTTCCGCCCTCTCTATACGAATGGACTGATCTAAGACTAGTCAAGGCAGTCGGTTGGTCTTTTATGACTAGGTATCCAAGGACATTAACTAGATGGTATTACACAGATGCTGCGACTTGTGACTGTACTGGTTGGTGCACGTATTCTGTATAGTTCCTTGCTACTCAGTCCCCCAGTATATAGCTATCCCTTTTTGGATATTGTGGCGAGTGGGTATGTGGTAGAGCTGAGAAAAGGGCCAATTCATTTTTATGGATAATCGTCACTGAGACCTTCTCTGAGTGTTGAAGAAATTCTATGGCCAACCTCTCTGGAAATTCATGCATTGTTACTATGTTTCTAGTGAGAAGTGTGGGACTAAACCTTCCAGATCAGATAAAAGGAGGAAAAAAAGAAATTCCATTTGCCTTCTGTGGAAATCTTTCGTTGTGATTAAGAAAACATTTTCATTAATTTACGATACAGAAGAAGACACTGGTGTAGCTTTGATGTCTTTAATATGTTTATATATACTGTGACGTTACTGAGACTCTTTAACCTGAATATGAACGTATACTATATGAGAATGTTCATTTGTATGTGATATGTAGTAGCAGACTCGAGTTAGGGTAAATAAACTTTTTCGTTTTCCCAGTCCTGATGAAATATTAAATGAGAAAAAATGTAATCGGTAAAATATCAGTTAAGCTTTTCAAGAGAAAGGCTGAAGTTGGCGAACGACCATTCCTGTCGACGGAGATACTTGGCCTTCCTTATTCGGTGGCAGGAGTAGGGCCATGGAATCCACGTCACATGGAAAATGAACAATGAGGATTTTAGATTTTCACTTATAGTTTTTTTTTATGTACACAGTGTA
>NC_051416.1:26805713-26806087 GCF_015228065.2 Penaeus monodon
GTTAGATCCTTTGATATGAAAATTCCCTAAGTGTATAGAAATTAATGTAGATGTGACCAGTGAGACATGTAAGTGTAAAAAATACAAAGGTGTACAGAGCACATAAAAACTTACATTTTGTTTGTGTGTCAAAGTTCACATTCTGTTTTATAATGGTCTGATATCTATAATGTCAAGCGATGTCCACACCACGATGTAAACTGTTCTCAGAGGAACTAAATTTTAAGGAGAATTTATATTATTTAGCAAAGCGGATGCAATGTGCAGAAACAAAAAAAACACAGTTTAGTTGTTAGAGAATATGCAAAAGAGTCTTTATGTCCTAGATTATCAAGTTTTGTCTCTTTCATTACTGTTAATACTTACATAATTCC